>NC_056745.1:1172986411-1173106411 GCF_019279795.1 Protopterus annectens
CCAGTCTGGGGAGGAGAGGCAGAGGGGGAAAGGCATATACTGACAGGTTTTCCCAGCTGAAGGATAGGGCGTCCACTTTCCATGCTTGTCTGTGATAAATCCTTGTGCAGAATCTCTTTACTTGGTGGTTGTGAGGGGAGACCAATAGATCTATGTCCGGGCATCCCCATTTCCTGGTTATCATGCTAAAGACTTGTGGATTCAGCTGCCACTCGTGGGGATCCATGAAGTTTCTGCTTAGTTCATCTGCCAGAGTATTTTTCCTTCCTGGCAGGAATTGTGCCTGCAGATGTACTTGGTAAGTCAATGCTGTGTCCCACAAAGTCATGGCTAGTCTGCAAAGGGGGTAAGAATGTGTGCCCCCTGCTTGTTTATATACCACATGACTGTGGTGTTGTCTATCAGTAGTTATCCTGGATGAAGTAGGTCCTTGAAGGCTGTCAGGGCATTTTGAACAGCTAGCATCTCTTTTTAGTTGATATGCAGATGCATTTGGTTCAAGGTCCATGTTCCCTGAATGCATCTTCCTGCCATGTGGGCCCCCCAGGCGTAATCTGATGCATCCGTTGTTAGTGTCTGCCTGGCTAGGGGTAATGTAAATGGCTGTCCCTCGTTTTGGTGACAAGCCTTTGCCCACCATCGAAACTCCTGTTGCAGGCAGGGAATGAGAGTAATTATAGTTTCCAGGCTGTGGCAATGTTGAATCCAGACACTTTTTAGGTACCATTGAAGTTTCCTCATATGCAGTCTTGCATATGGAATTAGTAGGATGCAGGATGCCATGAAGCGCAAAGCCTGCAGAATTTTTCTTGCAGATAACTGGGCCTTTGTTGCTAACATTTTGAAATAGGTAGTCAGTAGCCTTTGTTTGTCTGGCATAAGATAAGCCATCTGGGCAGTTGTTTTTAAGCTTGCACCCAGGAATATTATCTCTTGAGAGGGTACTAGTTTTGATTTCTTTTCATTGACTGTGTACCCTAGGCATGTTAGAAGTGTTTTCAGAAACGCCAGATGCTGTAGAAGGATGTCCTTGTTCTCTGCTTGAATTAGACAGTTGTCCAAGTAAAGATATATTTGTAGGTGCTTTAGTCTTTGCCTTTGAAGTCGGTTTAATGTATAGATGTTTGGGTCTGAATACACCCTCAGAAGCCGGTGCCTGCTCAGCGGTTCCGGACTCATCTGAAGGATTAGCGTCCGAGGCTCCAATACTTTGAATTTCTAGCGGCATGGCCGACTCCACATGGGAGTCGGTAGCGGTCTGCGACTTTAAAGTAGCGGTAGTCAGGGGTTGCGAAAGCGCCTCACTGAGAACCAGTGACTGGCTTAGGAGAAGCTTTGTCGTTGGTTTTGGGCCTGCGTCCAAAGTAGTTTAAAGCAAAATCATTCTGACGCTTAACAGTACGTTGGTTAAATCTAGCACAAAACCGACAACCCAGAAAGTTATGATCAGGGCCTAGGCAAGGAATACAGTAAGAATGAAAGTCCTTATGAGGTATTTGCTTCCCACAAGAAATACAATTATTAACTTTTTCTGACATCGGTTCTGGAGCAAGAAAAAAAAAAGTTTCCCCAAATGGGGTACTTCGCTTTATAGAAGCCTTCGGATCTGAAATTCGAACTCTAAAATCTCAGGAATCGGCCGACCGGCACTTGCTAACTGCTTCTGCTTCGGGCACTGCACGGCAAGAAAGACTAAAGAAAATGGCGGTGGCTGCTTCTTTTATACCCCTGACGACCTGACGTCAGGGAAGGGGCGATGGCAGCCGACGCAGGACCCAAGACTTTGGAATTCAGGCCGACTGAAGGCAACCTGCCAGCAGATCACCCAAATGTAATGACTGCAACAGTGAAACACGAAGAACACCCCCCGATCAAGGTAATCAAGTCTTCGGCCATTTTGAGCATCTGTTTTTGGGCATAGAGGACTGTCCACGTGGCTCTTGAGTTTGTTTCCTTGCTTTAGAAGGTGCTTTAGTCTTTGCCTTTGAAGCTGAAGTTGTTTTAATGTAAAGATGTTTAGGTCTGAATACACCCTCAGAAACCAGTACCTGCTCAGCGGCTCCAGACCCATCTGAGGGATTAGCGTCCAAGGCTCCAACACCTTGAGTATCCAGTGGCATGGCCGACTCCACATGGGAGTCGGTAGCGGCCTGCTACTCTAAAGTAGTGGGCGTCAGGGGCTGCGAAAGCACCTCACTGAGAACCGGCGACTGGCTTAGGAGAAGCTTCTTTGTCGGTTTTGGGCCTCTGTTGTTTTTTCTCTATCCTTTTCTTTGCGTTTTGTAAATGGATGGCTATCAGACGACATTTCAGGATAATTAAATCGGCGTCCAAAAAAGTTTAAAGCAAAATCATACAGATGCTTAGTGCGTTGGTTAAATCTAGCACAAAACTGACAACCAGAAACGTTGTGATCAGGGCCTAGGCAAGGAATACAGTAAGAATGAAAATACTTATGAGGTATTTGCTTCCCACAAGAAATACAATTACCTTTTTCTGACATCGGTCTGGAGCAAGAAAAAAATCCTCAACGAGGTACTTAGCTTTATTGAAGACTTCGGATCTGAAACTCAAATACGAAAATCTCAGGAGTCGGCCGACCGGCACTTGCGAACTGCTTCTGCTTCGGGTACCGCGCGGCAAGAAAGACTTAAGAAAATGGCGTCGGCTGCTTCTTTTATACCCCTGATGACCTGACGTCAGGGAGGGGGCGACAGCAGCCAACGCAGGACCCAATACTTTGGAATTCAGGCCGGCTGAGGGCAACCTGCCAGCAGGATTACCCAAATGTAACTACTGCAACAGTGAAACATGAAAAACATCAGCTAGACTCCACTGAAGCACATGCACATAGTAACATGCTACAGAAGTAGGAATATTGCTGCTGCCACAGGTGCCAATGCTTGAAGGATGAACCTGGCTATACAAGATGGGTGGGAAAGGATCTGATGAACGTGAGATCAAAGTGCGTTTATGGGATGCATTGGTAGGGATGCAATTTGTACTGTTGTGTTAAGATGTGCATCAATAAAGCTCCAGCCTCTGTACTGCTGTCAACTTCAATCTGGCATAATTTACTGTTATCCCCAGTGAGTGGCAAACCTGAAGCAAATAGTCCCTGAATTGTTGAAGGCGATGCATGGAAGGGGTGGTGAAGAGCTAGTCGTCTAGGTACGGAAAAGTACAGTTTTGTACCTACCATAAATGTAGATGTCCGATAGGCATGCATCTGCAGTCCTTACAAATGGGTTGTCCTGTCGTCAGGCAGCCCTTCGGTCGGCCGGATTCCAAAGTCTGGGTCTGGCCTCGGCTGGTGTCGCACTTCACCCGACGTCATAGCTGCAGTTCTTCGGGTATAAAGGCATCAGCCGACGCCATTTTCCTCAGTGTTTCTTGCCCCAGATGCCAGGTGCCCTCTAGGAAGGCTAAATTTGGATAAATGCAAATGGTTCCAAATAGTAGAGAGCAAACAAAAAATAATGTATGTACATATATACAAACAAATACACCATAATAGATTCCCCCAGCTAGCTACAAGATGGGAAAATACCCTAGGAGTACCACAGAGGGGAAGGAGGGTGGGTAATCCTGACTGCAGATGCATGCCTATCGGACATCTACATTTATGGTAGGTACAAAACTGTACTATGTCCTTCAAGGATGCATCTGCAGTCCTTACAAATGGGTAGAATACCATAGCCAAACTGGGGGAGGAGGAGAAATAAGATTATGGTGTAGTTAAGATCCCTTGCAAAACAGCAGTGGCAAAACCTGCTCGGGATCTGGAGTATAAAGGTAAATTATAATGCTTGGCAAATGTATGCACGGAGCACCAAGTAGCAGCCTCTAAAATGTCTTTAGTAACCACTCCTCGTAAAAAAGCTGTGGTAGTGGCTGTAGCCCTTGTAGAGTGAGGCCTGATGTTTTCTGGACTTTTCTTCCTATGGTAGGAATAACAAAATCTAATGCAATTTCCTATCCACTTAGAGATTGTCTGTTTCGAAATTTCTTTTCCTTCCATTCCTGTTGCATATGCTACCAGTAGCTGGTCAGTTTTTCTATTGCTCTTGGTCCTGTCCAGGTAGTAGCGTAATTGTCTATGTACATTCAAGGTATGCAACAGTCTTTCTCCCCTGTTCTGTGGGTTGGGGAAGAATGTAGGTAGGTGGATAGCTTGATTTAAAGATACCCTGGAGACCACCTTTGGCATAAAAGTAGGATTAGTTCTCATGGACACTCTATCTTGATGGAAGATCAGGAAGGGCTGTACTGCCATTAATGCCTGTAGCTCGGATACCCTTCTTGCTGAAGTGATTGCAAGCAGGAAAGCAGTTTTCCATGATAAGTACTGTAATTCTGCTGTTGCTGCTGGTTCGAAGGAGGAGTGTCAACTTTTCTAGCACAAAGTTCAAGTCCCATGCTGGCAATGGTGGCTTCCTAGGTGGTTTTACGTTTTAATTCCTCTCAGAAACTGCCTGAGTAGAGGATGTGAGAAGACTGGAGGATCCAAGTTGTATTCTGCTGAAATAGCTGATGCATGAATCTTAATGGAAGAATAGAACAGGCCGTTGTGGAAGAGCTCTGCCAAGTATTCCAGGACGTTAGCTATGTTTACCAGTGCCACATTTTCTCCTTTTGCAGTACTCCAAATGAGATATCTTTTCCATTTTGCTGAATAATTTTTTCTTGTTGAGGGTCTGCGAGCCTCCAAAATAATGTCTTTAACCCTTTGAGATAAATCTGGGTTATTTGGTCTTATGCAATGCTCCAGGCAGCCAGCTGCAGTGTTTTCAGGTTTGGATGTAGGGTTTTGAAGTTGTTCTGTGTTAACAGCAGGGGAACAAGGGCAGAGGCCATATTTGTTCTCGAGACATGCTCCTCAGTAATGGGTACCAATGTTGCCTTGGCCAGTCTGGAGCTATCAGGATGATCCTTGGACGGTCTTCTTTGATCTTCAATAGCACCTTGTGCATCAAAGGAAGAGGTGGGAATGCATATGCTGTCAGGTTTTTCCAACTGAAGGATAGGGAGTCCACTTCCCAAGCAAGTGGGTGGTACGTCCTTGTGCAGAATTTTTTCAGTTGGTGGTTGTGTGGGGATGCAAATAAGTCTATTTCTGGTAGTCCCCATTTCCCTGTAATGGTTTTGAAGATGTCCGGATGCAGCATCCATTCGTGAGCATCCGTGGTAGTTCTGCTTAGGATGTCTGCTAGTATATTTTCTTTTCCTGGCACAAAAATTGCTTGTAACTGAATGTTGAGCTCAGGGCCACATTCCAGAGGTCCATTGCCATCCGGCATAGAGGGTATGAATGTGTGCCTCCCTGTTTGTTGATGTACCACATAACTGTGGTGTTGTCTGTCCTTATCAGCAGTTGACCCTGTTGAAGAAATGGTCTGAATGCCTGAATTGCCAGTTTTACTGCCAGCATTTCCTTTTGATTTATGTGTAGGTGCAGCTGGTCTTGAGTCCATAAGCCTTGTATGCACTTATCCAGCATGTGTGCCCCCCAACCAAGGTCTGAGGCGTCTGTTGTGATGGCCTGGCTTGGCTGAGTGTTGTGGAAGGGCAGTCCCTTGTTTAATTGACAGGCCTGAGCCCACCATTGGAATTCTTGCTTCAGGCATGGAATTATTGGAATTTGGGTTTCTAGGCTGTGCTTGTGCTGAGACCATAAATTCCTTAGGTACCACTGTAACTTTCTCATATGTAGTCTGGCATTTGGAACCAATATTATGCAGGATGCCATGTAACCGAGGGCTTGCAGGACTTTTCTTGCTGTTAGCTGGTTCGGCTTTGTTAATGCCATGAAGTAGAGAGGGAGTTGCTCCTGTTTTTCTACTGTCAGGAATGCCATTTGTTTTGATGTGTCCAGATCTGCACCCAAGAAGGTTATCCTTTGGGATGGTATCAGCCTTGACTTTTTTATATTGACTGTGTATCCCAGGGCTTGTAGTAGATGAATGACCCTTTCCAAATCTTTTGTTAATTTGTTTTTGTTGTCCGCTTGTAACAGGCAGTCGTCCAGGTAAGGATAAATTTGAATTCCCTGAAGCCTGCAATGAGCAATTACTGATGCCAGGCATTTCGTGAATACTCTGGGCAGTAGATAAGCCAAAGGGCAATGCTGAGAATTGATAATGCTCTGATCCTGCAAGAAATCTGAGGTATCTTCTGCAATTTGGTCGTATGGGGACGTGCAGGTATGCCTCCTTGAGATCTAGAGTTACCAGCCAAGACTCCTTGCCCAGCATGGGAAGAAGCTGCTGTAGGGTCAGCATTTTGAATTTTGGAACAATGAGGTATGTGTTTAAAGCGGACAGGTCGAGAATAGGTCTCCATTGGTTTTCTTTTCTTGGTACCAGGAAGAGTCTGGAGTAAAATCCTTGCCCTTGTTCCATAGATGGTACCCTTTCTACAGCTCTCATCCTTAGTAAGTGAGTTATTTGTTCTAGAGCTTCTGTCTTCTGATTTGGAGGTAGGTTTGGCATTCCTCTCCTTGGTAGAGTATGGAAGTGAAACCTGTAACTTTGGTCTATTGTCTGTAAAATCCATTTGTCTCCTGTGATGTAATACCAGTTTACTGAAAATAAGGCTAGCTTCCCACCTAAGGGTGCTTCTAGTTGTTCCCTGGTAGGCGGTGCCAGAGCCAAGTCACTGCGATTGTCCTGTGGAAGTGGTGGTGGCTGGATCTGTGGCTGCACCTCGCTGGTTGTTATTTTGCCACTGACGTCCCCTGTAGGCACCTCTGGATTGACCCCTGCCTCTTGAGCGCCTATTCCTGCCTCTCGGAGCTCTGGAGGTGTCTGGAAAGGACCAATTCTTGGAAGGCCAGTTCCTGCTAAACCTTGGAGGCTGGACCTGCAAGAAATCCTTGACTGTCTGGACAGATTTTGCTTTCTCTTCCACCTTCTTCAGCACCTGCTGTGCAGGGAGCCAAACAAATTGAGCTTATCCATGGGAGCATCTAGGAGCTTTGATTTAACATGGTCTGGTAAGGACTGCTCTTTTAACCATGCATGTCTTCTGATCACTGTGCCAGTCATGGCTGATCTAAAGGAAGCCTCCAGTGCATCATAGCCGCATTTTAAGGAATGATTACTGACCTGCTGAATGTTATGTACCATTTCCTGTACAGATTTTTTATCTAATGGTTCATCAGAGGTTAGTTTTTTAGTTAACTGGTCTAACATAAATTCCTGATACTGAATCATGTGGAATTGGCAGTTCAAGGCCCTAGCTGAAAGAGTAGCAGAAGTGTAAACTTTTTTACCCCATCTCTCCAAGACCCTAGATTCCCTTTCAGAGGGGAGGGGTTTTTTGGCAGAGGTAGCTGCTACAGCCTTGGGTCCCTGGGAGATAGTTTCGGGATCTGCAAAAGGGGCCTTATACAAATGATAATGTGTGCCCTGTAGTACCTATCGGGCTTAGCCGGGGCCGGAGGTAGAGAATCAGGAGCAGTACAAGCATCATTAAATGCATCATCCACAACAGTAAGTACTGGAGCAATGGCTAAAGGCCTATGCTGTGGCAAATGCAAAAAGGTTCTAAGCCTTTTCCTAGAGTCTGAAAAATCCTGGCCCTGCCATTGAAATTGTTCCCTCATAGCATGCAAGGTTTCCCCAAAAGAAAATTCCTCAGGCGGAGAGGCAGAAGGAATGGACTCGTCTGCATCAGAGTCCTCATAAGGAGAAAAGGGGCCCTCTGGAGGGTTTGAATTATCTGAATCATCAGAGGAGTCATCTGAAGAAACTGGCTCAGGGGGCACTACTCTAGTCCTCTTCTCTGGAGGTGGGTGAGAGGCCCTGTCTGGATGTGGTTGGGATCCCCGGATCAAAGAAATGAGATCCTCTGCTAGACTAAGCATTTGTGAACTAGAGCTAGGCCTGTGAGAGGGGTCTTAGCAGGCACAGTTTTGGTAGTTTTGCTGCTTTAGCCCTGGCAAAGGCCTTAATCGACATGGATGCAGGAGGCCTAGCAGCTCCACGTGCAGGGGTGGATATATCCAAAGGGATAGTGTCAGATAAATCCTGTGAACCTGCAAGAGCAGGTGGGATTTCAGTAGCAGATTCAGCCAAGTTAGATGAGGCCTCGGTAAGAGGTAAGTTTTCGGCCGAAGGAAGAACCGTGGACTCTGTTTCAGCCGAAACAGAGACACTCGCTTGGCTTAACCACGGTTTCGCCGAAACCGCAGACCCGAAAGTGTCGGTCCTTTTCTGCGCTTTTTAGAAATTTGCGTAGTCGGAGTATCCGATGGCATAATGTAAGCAAAAGCGGAGCCGAAAAACTCTTCAGCAAATTCTGACCGACGTCTAAGCGTCGGTCGGTTGAAAGAAGCACAGGCTAAACAAGCTGCTACATCGTGGTCTGGGCCTAAGCAAGGTAAGCAGTAAGAGTGGAAATCTTTATGAGGTATTTGTTTCCCACAAGTTAAACAGTTATTCACTTTTTCTGACATCGGCTGAGGCAAGAAAGAGTCCCCAACGGGGTACTTAGCTTTTTAGAAGTCTTCGGTAGTAGTAATCTCTGGTTCTGACCGACCGGCACTTGCGAACAGCTTCTGCTTCGGGCGCCACGCGGCAAGAAAGACTGAGGAAAATGGCGTCGGCTGATGCCTTTATACCCAAAGAACTGCAGCTATGACGTCGGGTGAAGTGCGACACCAGCCGAGGCCAGACCCAGACTTTGGAATCCGGCCGACTGAAGGGCTGCCTGACGACAGGACAACCCATTTGTAAGGACTGCAGATGCATCCTTGAAGGACATCACTCTGAATCCTTTGAGTCTCAAGTGAGCTACCACCACTGCCATACATTTGGTCAACACCCTGGGGGCTGTGGCGAGTCAAAAGGGTAGGGCTCTGACTTGGCAGTGACTAGCTCCCAGCCAAAAGCATAAAAGTCTGAGAGCACCCATCTATTTAGATGTGAATGGATGCATACTATCTTCCTTGCAAAGAAAAGGTAAATAGGCTATACCATGACCATTCATAACTTTGACTTTTTCAAATATGGATTTAACTTGCTCAGATCCAAAACTGGTCTGAGGTCCTCGTCTTTTTTGGGCACGAAAAAGAAGCACAAAGTACAGTTGTGTACACTTACCATAAATGTAGACGTTTGAGTGTATTCACTGTTGCAGTCATCACACTTGGGTTATCTCCCTGCAGGTAAGCCCTCAGTCATCCCGAACACAAGAGACTTAGTATTTCTGCGTCAGATGCTGTTGCTCCAGGACTGATGTCAGGTCGTCACAGGTATAAAAACAGGTAGCAGATACCAATAAATCATTTTTCTTGTACCAAATGTCAGGAGCACCCCAAATATGGAGCTAAGTTATGGTAGGGAACACTCCACCAGTAAAAAGTAAATATCAATACCAATACTCCTGTAAGGGGTGAGTAATAGCCATAGAGAGGAGAGATTGAGAAACCAGGGGGCTGGAGGGAGGGAAACCAGGACTGCAACAGTGAATACACTAACATCTACATTTATGTCAAGTGTACACAACTGTACCATGTTCTTCGTTGTTCACTGTTGCAGTCATCACACTTGGGTAGATTCCCAAAGCTGAAGGGTGGAGGCAGTCAAGAAGAATTAAGGCTGGCTAGTAGGCCTTGCAGGACTGCAGTTGCAAAACCTGTCCTGGATTTGGAAATGATAGGCAGGTGGTAATGCTAGGTGAAGGTGTGTACAGAACTCCAGGTAGCAGCTTCCAGGATGTCCCTGGCAGGGACTCCCCTGAGAAATGCTGTAGAGGTAGAGGTTGCCCTACTGGAATGTGTTCTGACCCCCTGCGGGGTTGGTTTTCCATGGTGTTTGTAGCAGAAATCGATGGAGTGTGCTATCCATTTGGAAATTGTTTTGCAATGGGCTTGCCCTCTGCCACTGTTGCAAAGCTGACTAGTAACTGGTCAGATTTCCTTAAGGGCTTAGTCCTATCGAGGTAGAATCGAGCTGTCTGTGCACGTCCAAGGACTGCAGGATCCTTTCCCCTTTGAGGATTAGGGAAGAAGGTTGGCAAATGGATGGATTGGTCGAGAACCACAACAGACACCACCTTAGGCATACAGGAAGAATTAGTCCTGAGGGAAACCCTGTTAGTATGGAAAATAATGAAGTGTTCCACAGCCATAAGTGATTGTAGCTCAGACACTCTTCTAGCTGAACTGATGGCCAGAAGCAAGGCTGTTTTCCAAGAGAGGAATTTTAACTCTGCTGACGCTGCAAGTTCAAAGGGGGGAAGCGTCAGCTTTTCCAGTACAAAGTTAAGGAGCCAAGCAGGGGTGGGTGCTCTCCTTGACGGCCTTAAGTTGTTTGCCCCTCTCAGGAACTGTTTGATAACAGGGTGCGAGAAGAGACGTTGCTCAGTGTTGTAATGAGCCGAAATGGTAGAGGCATGTATATTAATGGAGGAAGAGGACAGGCCTTTGTGGAGTAGATCTGCTAACTAATCCGGGATTAGAGGCAGGGAGGGCAGAGGTGTGTCCTCTCCTTTAGACCGAATCCAGGAGCAGTACCTTTTCCACTTTTCGGCATAGGATTTTTTTGTACTGGGTCTTCTGTCTTCAAGCATGATGTCCAGCGCCTGCCTGTTTAGGGTTACTGGGGGAAAATTCAAGGAATAAGCCAGGCTGCAAGATTTAGGGTCTGCAGTTGCGGATGCAAAAATCTGCCCCCCCTACTGAGAGAGCAGGGTTGGGTTTTGGTGTAGGTGGCAGGCTGCACAGGAGTGGGTACCAGTGCTGGCGTGGCCAGTCCAGGGCAATCAGAATTGTCCTTTGTCTGTCCTGTCTTATCTTGAGTAATACTATTGAGAGAAGGGGCATAGATTGAGAGATTTATCCACTGAAAAGATAGGGCATCCACTTTCCAGGCCCTGCTGTGAGGATTCCTGGTGCAGAATTTGCTGAGCTGGTAGTTGCAGGGGGAGACAAAGAGATCCACCTCTGGGGTCCCCCATTTCTGAATCAGATGGTTGAAGGTGCTGGGCTCTAATTGCCACTCGTGTGGGTCTAGGAAGTTTCTGCTTAGGTCTGCCAGTGAGTTTTGTTTGCCTGGCAGGAATTGAGCTTGCAGATGGACTTGCATGTCCAAGGCCATGCTCCACAGGGCCATGGCTAGCCTGCAGAGTGGGTCCCCCCCCTGCTTGTTGATGTACAACAAAGCTGTGGTGTTGTCTGCTTTTATTAGGTGTACTGGTGAGAGTAGGGATCTGAAAGCTGCTGGAGCGTTCTGCACAGCTAGCATCTCTTTTTGGTTGATACGCAGATGAATTTGACTTGAGCTCCAGTGGCCCTGAATGCACTTGACATCCAGGTGTGCTCCCCAGGCATAGTCTGATGCATATGTGGTTAGGATCTGGGTGGTGTGGGGTTGAGTAAAGGTCAGTGTTTTGTTGTGGTTGCATGCAGCTACCCACCAAAAACACTCTGCACTTAGGGTATGATAGGAATGACAGTTTCCAGGTCCTGAGAATGTTTGCACCAAAGACTTAGTACCACTGAAGTGTCCTCATATGCAGTCTGGCATATGGAATTAGGGGTCATGGCCTCATGCATCCTACTAAGGCCTGCAGGATTTTCCTTGCAAATAGCTGGGTTCTGGTGGCCATTTGAGTAAAATAGTCAGTCAGATATGCTTGTTTTTCTGAAGTGAGTAATGTCATCTGGGATGCTGCATCCAAGCTTGCTCCCCGGAATACAATCTATTGACTGGTGACTAGTTTTAATTTTTCATTGATTGTGTACCCCAGGGATGCTAGAAGTTTTTATTTTACAAATGTCAGGTGCTGCAACAGCATTTCCTGACTGTCCGCCTGAATCAGGCAGTTGTCAAAGTATGGGCAAATTTGGATATTTCTCTGCCTGCAGTAAGCAATGGCTGAAGCCAGGCATTTTGTGACTACTCTGGGATCAATGGATAAGCCAAATGAAGTGCAGAGAACGGATAATGCATAGATCCAGCCCTGAAACATAGATATTTCCTGCACGACTCCCTTATAGGGATGTGTAGATAGGCTTCTTTTAAATCTAGGGTGATAACTAGGCATCTTTGACTAGCATTGGTAGAAGCTGCTGCAGAGTAAGCATCTTGAAGCCCTCTTTTCTGGGTACCAGGAAAAAAGTCTGGAATAGAATCCTTGACCTATCTGTTCTGCAGGAACAGGTTGAATTGCCCTGATAGAGAGAAAGGAAGGGATAGAACTTGGTTTTGTGCCTCTGCCCACTGGTTCGGAGGAAGGTCTGGGAACCCTTTTGGGGTTGGCAGAGAGTGAAAGTAAAATTTGTACCCCTGGGATACAATGCTGAGGACCCATCGGTCTTTGGTGATGGACATCCAGTTTTTTACATGAAGGGCAAGTTTTCCTCCTAGGGGCACAAGCAGTTGGGCAGAGGTGGGGAGTCAAGTAGAGAAGTCAATGTGAATTCTTTCCGTAAGGGGGTGGGGCTTAGCACTCCCTGCTTTGGAGGTGGAGGCACTCCATTGTTTCGATCTCTGCATACCCTGAGACTGTAGTCAGGGGGGGGGGGGTCTGTTTCCCCTGGGTGTAGTTTGAGGTGGCCTTGAGGGGGCTGGAAAGGACCAATGTTTCGAGGGGCAATGCCTACTGAATCTAGGAGGCTTTACTTGTAAGAATTCTTTGACTGTCTGCAAAGATTTCACTTTTTCTTCCATCTTTTTAAGAACCTCTTCTGCTTTGGTGCCAAACAGACTGTCCTTGTTCAAAGTAGCATCCAATAACCAATTTGACAAGGTCTGGCAAGGTCTGCTCCTTAAGCTAAGCATGCCTTCTCAGTACAAAACCAGTGACTGCTGCCCTGCAAGATGCTTCTAAGGCATTGAAGCCACACTGCAATCTATGCTTGCTGACTTGGCTTGCAGAATGCATAAGTTCTTCCAAGTCTATTTTCTGCACAGTCTGTAAAGGTTGCTATTTTTTGTTTAATAAGTTCCATTATATGTTGTTGGTACATCAGCATGTGAAACTGACAATTCAAAGCCCCAATGGCAAGAGCTGAATAGGTATATACTTTCTTATCCCATCTGACCATAGCTCTGGAATCCCTGTCCGAAGGGGTGGGATTCTTAGCTGTAGTTACTTTGATACCTTTTGGCCCCTGGGAGATGATCTCTGGGTCAGCAGTAGGATTTTTTAAAAGGAATTTGTGAGAGTCAGGCACTCTAATACCAGTCTGGTTTCCAAGAGGCAGGGGGTAAAGTATCAGGAGTAAGACTGGATTCCATAAAAGCATCATCCACAAAGTACAGTTGTGTACCTACCATAAATGTAGATGTTCATGTGTATTCACTGTTGCAGTCATTACACTTGGGTTATCCTGCAGGCAGGCTACCCTCAGTCGGCCTGAATTCCAAAGTCTTGGTCCGGCGTCGGTTGCTGTCGCTTCTTGCCTGACATCAGCGCGCCAGGGGTATAAAAGATGAAGCACACGCCATTTTCTTCAGTTTTTCTTGCCCCAGACGTCAGGTGCCCTCAAATTGGTGGGCTAAAAATTTATGCCAATAAGTATGCATGCAATAACATAAACATTTCCTTCATCTACAAGCAAATACACCACATAGGTTGTACAGGATAGAGAAGTACAGATAAGTCCCAGCAAAGAAAAGGGGGATGGTGGGTGGGTAACCTGGACTGCAACACTGAATACACTTGAACATCTACATTTATGGTAGGTACACAACTGTACTATGTTCATCGTGTTTCACTGTTGCAGTCATTACACTTGGGTAGGATCCCAAAGCTGAGGTAGGGTGGCTGGGTCTAAATAGGATTAGAAGAGGCTATAAGGCCCTGCAAAACTGCAGTGGCAAAGCCTGCTCTGGATTTAGAGTAGAGAGGTAAATAGTAGTGCTTGGTGAAAGTGTGCACTGAACTCCAAGTTGCAGCCTCTAAAATGTCTTTGGTTGGTACCCCTCTGAGGAAGGCTGCTGAAGTGGCTGCTGCTCTGGTAGAATGTGGCCTAATGCCCTTAGGGATTGATTTGCCATGTTGTGAATAACAGAATCGAATGTAGTGGCCTATCCATTTTGAAATGGTTTGCTTTGAGATAGGCTTTCCTTGTGATCCTGCAGCATATGCCACTAAAAGTTGCTCAGTCTTTCTGAAAGCTTTAGTTCTGTCCAAATAGAAGAGTAGCTGTCTGTGTATGTCCAAAGAATGCAGGAGTCTCTCACCCTTATTCTGTGGGTTTGGATAAAAAGTAGGTAAATGAATGGTTTGGTTAAGGGCCACAACGGACACTACCTTGGGCATAAATGTCGGGTTAGTCCTCAGAGAAACCCTATTTGGATGGAAAATGACAAAGGTTCCACAGCCATGAGCGCCTGTAACTCTGCGACTCGTCTTGCAGAGGTTATTCCTAGGAGCAGAGCTGTTTTCCAAGATAAGAACTTTATTTCAGCTGTATTGGCTGGCTCAAAAGGCGGTAGTGCGAGTTTCTCCAAGACGTAATTGAGGTCCCCATGCAGGTATTGGTGCTCTCCTTGGAGGTCTTATGTTTTTGGCCCCTGTGAGGTACTGCCTTAGCAATGGAGGAGAAAAAATAGGTGGTTCAGTATTGTAATGAGCTGAAATGGCAGAGGCATGGATTTTAATTTATGAGAAGGATAGGCCTTTGTCCAGCATCTCAGTTAGGTATTGTAAAATCTGAGGAATATTTGGTACAAGCGTGTCAATTCCTTGTGCCTGGTTCCAAGCACAGACTCTCTTCCATTTTTCTGCATAAGATTTTCTGGTACTTGGCCTCCTGGCCTCCAAAATGACATTCATCACTGCTTTAGAGAGAGGTGTGTTCTGAATGGCTACATTATTCGCCGTGCTGCCACATTTATGGTCCTGCGTTGGCTGTGCAGGATCAGATTATTTCGTTGGGTCAGTAAGTGAGGAATTAGAGGCAATGTCCAGGCTGGGCCTTGAGACAAGCTCTTTAGGATTGGATTCCAGTGCGGGTGGGGCCAGTCTGGGGCAATCAGTATCATTTTTGTCTTCTCTTGTCTGACCTTTAGGAGTACCTTGGGAAGGAGAGGCAGAGGAGGAAAGGCATACACTGTTAGGGCTTTCCAGCTGAATGATAGAGCATCCACTTTCCATGCTTGCTTGTGATAAGTCCTTGTGCAGAATCTCTGTAGTTGGCAGTTGTGAGGAGAGGCAAAAAGATCTATGTCTGGGCATCCCCATTTCTTTGTTATCATGCTGAAGACTTGTGGATCCAGTTTCCACTTGTGGGATCCGTAATGTTTCTGCTTAGTTCGTCTGCCAGAGTATTTTTCTTTCCTGGCAGGAATTGTGCTTACAGATGTACTTGATAAGTCAATGCTGTGTCCACAAAGTCATGGCTTGTCTGCAGAGGGGGTAAGAATGTGTGCCTCACTGCTTGTTTATGTACCACATGACTGTAGTATTGTCCGTCCTTATCAGTAGTTGTCCTGGATGAAGAAGATCCTTGAAAGCTGTCAGGGCATTCTGAACAGCTAGCATCTCTTTTTGATTGCTATGAAGATGCATTTGGCTTGAGGGCCATATGCCCTGAATACATTTTCCTGCCATGTGGGCCCCCCAGGCATAATCTGAAGCATCTGTTGTTATTGACTGCCTGGCTGTGGGTAGATTGAATGGCTGTTCCTTGTTGAAGTGACAGGACTGTGCCCACCATCGAAACTCCTGTTGAAGGCAAGGAATGAGGGTAATCAATGTTTCCAGGCTGTGGCAATGTTGAGTCCAAACTCTTTTTAAATACCACTGTAGTTTCCTCATATGCAGTCTGGCATATGGAATTAGCAGAATGCAGGATGCCATGAAGCCCAAAGCCTGCAGAATTTCTCTTGCAGGTAACTGGGTCTTGAAGTAAGAAGTCGGTTGCCTTTGTCTGGCATGAGATAAGCCATCTGGGCAGTTGTATTTAAGCTTGCACCCAGGAATATTATCTCTTGAGAGGGTAATCATTTTGATTTATTTTCGTTTACTGTGTACCCTAGGCAAATCAATAATCTTTTTAGAAATGTCAGGTGCTCTAGCAGAATGTCCTTGTTCTCTGCTTGAATAAGGCAATCGTCCAAGTAAGGATATATTTAAATTCCTCTTTGTCTGCAATATGCAATTACTGGTGCTAGGCATTTTGTGAAGACCCTGGGTGCAGTAGATAAGCAAAAGGGCAGTGCAGAGAAGTGGTAGTGCATTGAGCCAGCTATGAATCTGAGGTATCTTCTGCAAGATTGTCTGATTGGTACATGCAGGCATGCCTCTTTTTGGTCCAAAGTTACAAGCCAAGCCTTCTTGCCCAGCATGGGCAGAAGCTGCTGCAAAGTCAACATTTTGAATTTTTGAACATCCAGAAATGTATTTAGAAAGTACAGTTTTGTACCTACCATAAATGTAGATGTCCGAACAGGATAGCATCTGCAGTCCTAACAAATGGGTTGTCCTGTCGTCAGGCAGCCCTTCGGTCGGCCGGATTCCAAAGTCTGGGTCTGGCCTCGGCTGGTGTCGCACTTCACCCGACGTCATCACTGCTGGTCTTCGGGTATAAAGGCATCAGCCGACGCCATTTTCCTCAGTGTTTCTTGCCCCAGATGCCAGTTGCCCTCTTGGAAAGCTAAATTTTTGGATAAATGCCAATGTTTCCAAAAAGTAAAAGGCAAACACAAAAAATAGTCATGTATGTACATATATACAAACAAATACACCATAAGAAATCTCCCCCCAGCTAGCTATTAGGTGGGCAAATACCCTAGGAATACCACAGAGGGGAAGGAGGGTGGGTAATCCTGACTGCAGATGCTATCCTGTTCGGACATCTACATTTATGGTAGGTACAAAACTGTACTATGTCCTTCAAGGATGCATCTGCAGTCCTAACAAATGGGTAGAATACCATAGCCAAACTAGGGGAGGAGGAAGAAGAAATTATGGTGTAGTTAGGATCCCTTGCCAAACAGCAGTGGCAAACCCTGCTCGGGATCTGGAGTATAGAGGTAAGTTATAATGCTTGGCAAATGTATGCACGGAGGTCCAAGTAGCAGCCTCTATAATGTCCTTGGTAGCCACTCCTCGTAAGAAAGCTGTGGTAGTGGCTGTAGCCCTTGTAGAATGAGGCCTTATGTTCTGTGGAATTTGCTTTCCATGGTAGGAGTAACAGAATCTTATGCAATTTCCTATCCACTTGGAGATTATCTGTTTTGAAATTGCTTTTCCTTCCCTTCCTGTTGCATATGCTACTAGAAGCTGGTCAGTTTTTCTATTGCCCTTGGTTCTGTCCAGGTAGTAGCGCAACTGTCTATGTACATCCAAGGTATGCAGCAGTCTTTCCCCCCTATTCTGTGGATTGGGAAAGAAGGTAGGTAGGTGGATTGCCTGGTTTAGAGACACTCTGGATACCACCTTAGGCATAAATGTAGGATTAGTTCTCATGGACACTCTATCTTGATGGAAGATTAGGAAGGGTTGTACTGCCATTAAAGCCTGTAGTTCCGAAACCCTTCTTGCTGAAGTAATCGCCAGCAGGAAAGCAGTTTTCCAGGATAGGTGTTGTAGATCTGCTGTTGCTGCTGGTTCGAATGGAGGGAGTGTCAATTTTTCTAGCACAAAGTTCAAGTCCCATGCTGGTAATGGTGGTTTCCTTGGAGGTTTTACATTCTTGATTCCCCTCAGAAACTGCCCGAGTAGAGGATTAGAGAAGACAGGGGGATCGAAGCTGTATTCTGCAGAAATAGCTGATGCATGTATCTTGATGGAGGAATAGGACAGGCCTGTATGGAGAAGCTCTGCCAAATACTCCAGGATGTTGGCAATATCTACCTTTGACACATCTTTTCCTCTTTCAGTACTCCAAATGACAAACCTTTTCCATTTTCCTGCATAGTTCCTTCTTGTTGAAGGTCTGCGGGCCTCAAGGAGAATGTCTTTAACCCTTTGGGATAAATCTGGGTTAGTTGCTCTTATGTAATGTTCCAGGCAGCCAGTTGCAGAGTTTTCAGGTTTGGATGCAATAGGTTGTAGTTGCTCTGAGTTGACATCAAAGGAATCAGGGGTAGTGTCCACGTTTCCCCCCCGAGACATGCTCCTCAGTAATGGATACCAATGCTGTCTTGGCCAATTTGGAGCTATCAGAATTATCCTTGGACGTTCCTCTTTGATTTTCAGTAGTACCTTGTGCATCAAAGGAAGAGGTGGAAATGCATATGCTGTCAGGCCTTTCCAACTGAAGGATAGGGAGTCCACCTTCCAAGCAAGTGGGTGGTATGTCCTTGTGCAGAATTTCTTGACCTGGTGATTGCGTGGGGATGCGAATAGGTCTATCTGTGGCATTCCCCATTTCTTTGTGATGGCCTTGAAGATGTCCGGGTGTAGCATCCATTCGTGAGCATCCGAGGTAGTTCTGCTTAACATGTCTGCTAGGATGTTTTCTTTTCCCGGTACAAATATTGCCTGTAACTGAATGTTGCAACTCAGAGCCATATTCCATAGGTCCAGAGCCATTCGGCATAGGGGGTATGAATGAGTGCCTCCCTGTTTGTTGATGTACCACATGACTGTGGTGTTGTCTGTCCTTATCATCAATTGGCCTTCTTTGAGGAATGGTCTGAAATTCTGGATTGCTAGTTTTACTGCCAGCATTTCTTTTTGATTTATGTGCAGGTGCAGCTGATCTGGAGTCCATAAGCCTTGAATGCACTTGTCCAGCATGTGGGCCCCCCAACCGAGGTCTGAGGCGTCCGTTGTGATGGTCTGGCTTGGTTGAATGCTGTGGAAGGACAAACCTGGCTTTGACCGGCATGCCTGAGCCCACCATAGGAACTCTTGTTTCAGGCATGGGATCAGTGGTAGTTCGGTTCCTAATCTGCGTCTGTGTTGAGACCATAAATTCTTTAGATACCACTGTAGCTTTCTCATATGCAGTCTGGCAAGGGGAACCAGGATTATGCAGGATGCCATGAAGCCCAAGGCCTGCAGTACTTTTCTTGCTGTTAGTTTGTTCTGCTTTGTTAATGCCAAGAAGTAAAGAGGAAGTTGTTCTTGTTTTTCTGCAGTTAGGGATGCCATCTGTTTTACTGTGTCCAATTCTGCACCCAAGAATGTTCTTGTTTGGGATGGTATCAGTCTTGACTTTTTTAAGTTGACTGTGTATCCCAGGGCTTGTAGTAAGCAAATGACTCTTTGTAAGTCTTGTGTCAGCTTGTTTTGGCTGTCCACTTGTATCAGGCAGTCGTCCAGGTATGGATAAATTTGGATTCCCTGAAGTCTGCAGTGAGCGATTACTGATGCCAGGCATTTCGTGAACACTCTGGGCGCAGTAGATAAGCCAAAGGGCAATGCTGAGAATTGATAATGCTCTGATCCTGCAAGAAATCTGAGGTATCTTCTGCAATTTGGTCGTATGGGGACGTGCAGGTATGCCTCCTTGAGATCTAGAGTTACCAGCCAATACTCCTTGCCCAGCATGGGAAGAAGTTGCTGTAGGGTCAGCATTTTGAATTTTAGAACAATGATGAATGTGTTTAAAGCGGACAGGTCGAGAATAGGTCTCCAACTTTTCTCTTTTATTGGTACTAGGAAGAGTCTGGAGTAGAATCCCTTGCCCTGTTCTGTAGGTGGTACCCTTTCCACAGCTCTCATCTTTGTTAATTGAGCTATTTGTTTTTGAGCTTCTGTGTTTTGATTTGGTGGTAGGTTTGGCATTCCTCTTTTTACTGGTAAAGTGTGGAAATGAAACCTGTAGCCTTGGTCTATAGTCTGCAAAATCCACTTGTCTCTTGTGATATAGTGCCAGTTTTTTGAAAATAAGGCTAACTTTCCGCCTAAGGGTGCTGCTATTTGTTCCCTGGTAGGCGGTGTCAGAGCCAAGTCACTGTGATTGTCCTGTTGCAGTGGTAGTGGTTGTATCTGTGCCTCGTTGGTTATTGCCTTGCCACTGGCGTCCCCTGTAGGCACCTCCTCTGGGTTGATTTCTGCCTCTTGAACGCCTATTCCTGCCTCTCTGAGATTTAGAGGAGTCTGGAAAGGACCAATTTTTGGAAGGCCAGTTCCTGCTAAACCTTGGGGGCTGAACCTGTAAGAAATCTTTAACTGTTTGTACAGATTTTGCCTTCTCTTCCATTTTCTTCATTACCTGTTGGGCAGGAGAACCAAATAGACTGACCTTATCCATAGGAGCATCTAATAGCTTTGCTTTAACATGATCCGGCAAGACCTGTTCTTTCAACCATGCACGCCTTCTTATAACTGTGCCAGTCATGGCTGATCTAAATGAAGTCTCCAGTGCATCATAGCCACATTTTAAAGAATGGTTACTAACCTGCTGAATGAACATATTTCTTATCTAAGGTATCATCAGAGGACAGTTTCTTAGTTACTTGATCAAGCATAAACTCTTGGTATTGGATCATATGAAACTGACAGTTCAAAGCTCTAGCTGAGAGAGTAGCAGAGGTATATACTTTTTTACCCCATCTCTCTAAGGACCTGGATTCCCTTTCAGAAGGGAGAGGGTTTTTCACTGAGGTTGAAGCTACTGCCTTAGGCCCCTGGGAAATAGTCTCAGGATCTGCAAAAGGAGCCTTGTATAAGTGGTGATGAGTGTCCGGGACCCTGTAAAACCTATCGGGCTTAGCAGGGGCAGGAGGTAAAGTGTCAGGAGCAGTGCAAGCATCATTGAATGCATCATCCACAACAGGAAGAACTGGAGGAATAGCTAAAGGCCTGTGTTGCGGTAAGTGTAAAAAGGTCCTAAGCCTTTTTCTAGAGTCTGAGAAATCTTGTCCCTGCCATTGGAATTGCTCTCTCATGGCATGTAAGGTTTCCCCAAAAGAAAATTCCTCTGGTGGAGAGGCAGAAGGAATCGATTCTTCAGCATCGGAATCTTCATAAGTAGAAAAAGGAGCCTCTGGATGGTCTGTATTGTCTGTATCATCAGAAGAGTCATCTGGGGACACTGGCTCAGGGGGCTCTGCTCTAGGTCTCTTTTCTGGGGGTTGAGAGGCCTTGTCTGGGTGATATTGGGATCCCCTTATTAAAGAGATGAGATCCTCTGCCAGAGTAAGCATTTGGGAACTGGAACTGGGCCTGTGAGAGGGGGGCTTAACAGGCACAGACTTAGCAGTTTTGGCTGCTTTAGCCCTAGCAAAGGCCTTAATAGACATGGCTGCAGGAGGCCTAGCAGCACCACGTGCTGGGGTAGAGACATCCAAAGGAATGGTGTCCGATAAATCTTGAGAAACCACAGTAGGAGGCAAAACTTCAGAGGCCGATTCAACCTGGGTAGAAGGGGCCTCGGTAGTAGTCATGGATTCGGCTGGAGATTGACCCGTTAGCTCGGTTTTGGCTGAAACCGAGACACTCGCGGTTTGCTTAGCTGTGGTTTCGGACGAAACCGCGGATCGCGAGTGTCGGTCCTTTTCTTTGCGTTTCTTAACAATTTGAGTAGTCGGAGGATCCGACGGCATAATGTACGCAAAATCTGAGCCGAAAAAATGTTCAGCAAACTCCGACCGACGCCTAAGCGTCGGTTGAAGGAAGCACAGGCTAAACAAGCTGCTACGTCGTGGTCTGGGCCTAAACAAGGTAAGCAGTAAGAGTGGAAATCTTTATGAGGTATTTGTTTCCCACAAGTTAAACAGTTATTCACTTTTTCTGAAATCGGCTGAGGCAAGAAAGAGTCCCCAACGGGGTACTTAGCTTTATAGAAGTCTTCGAAGTAGTATTCGGTAGTAGTAATCTCTGGATCTGACCGACCGGCACTTGCGAACAGCTTCTGCTTCGGCCACGCGCAAGAAAGACTGAGGAAAATGGCGTCGGCTGATGCCTTTATACCCGAAGACCAGCAGTGATGACGTCGGGTGAAGTGCGACACCAGCCGAGGCCAGACCCAGACTTTGGAATCCGGCCGACCGAAGGGCTGCCTGACGACAGGACAACCCATTTGTTAGGACTGCAGATGCATCCTTGAAGGACATCAGACAGATCCAGTATTGGCCTCCAGGCTTTGTCCTTTCTGGGTACCAAGAAAAGTCTCTAGTAAAATCCTTGTCCCTGCTCTTGCTCTGGTACTCGCTGAATGGCCCTCATGTCCATGAGGGATGAAACTTGTTTTTGTGCCTCTGCCCATTGATTGTGTGGCAGGTCTAACATACCTTTTGCCCTTGGCAGGGTGTGAAAGTGGAACCTTTAGTCCTGGGACACTATATTCAAGACCCATTTGTCCTGGGTGATCATGTGCCAGTTTTGAGAAAAAAGTGCTAGTTTTCCCCCTAAGGGGACTGCCAAAAGATAAGTGCTTGGTGCTGGCAGGGGAAAGTCATTGGGACCGTTTCCTGTGTGGCTGTGGTTTGTCTTCTCCGCTTTTGGAGGTAGAAGCGCCCTACTGTTTAGGCCAGTATGAGCCCTGGGGCTGGGATATGCCTCTAGGGCGTCTGTATCTGCCTCTTTGTGGTCTGTCTGACACTGGAAAGGACCAATTCTTTGTAGGCCAGTTCCTGCTAAATCTGGGTGGCTGTACCTGTAAGAAATCCTTTACTGTTTGCATAGATTTTGCTTTGTCCTCCATTTTCTTCAACACCTCCTCTGCTTTGACACCAAATAAAGTATCTTGCTGTAATGGAGCATCTAATAATTTTGCCTGAACATGATCAGGTAGAATCTGTTCCTTTAACCAAGCATGCCTCCTAATGACAGAACCCGTAACTGCAGCCCTGCAAGAGGCCTCTAGAGAATCAAAACCACATTGCAAAGTATGCTTTCCCACTTGTTCAGTTGCATGCAATAAATCCTGCATTTCCTTATTTTCTGCACAATCAGAATTTGCCAAGATTTTCTGTTTTAGCAGTGACATTAAGTATTGCTGATATTTAAGCATAGGAAATTGACAATTTAAAGCCCTCACAGCCAAAGTAGCAGAAGTGTAAACTCCCCCCCCACCATCTGTCTAGTGCCCTAGAATCCCTGTCATAGGGGATAGGGTTTTTTGCAGTAGAAGCCTTGACCCCTTTGGGACCCTGAGAAATAGTTTCTGGATCAGCAGCAGGGTTTTTATAAAGAAATGTATGCAAGTCTGGAACCCTGTAGTATCTGTCTGGTTTTACAGGGGCAGGGGGTAGAGTGTCAGGAGAAAGGCCGGACTCTGAAAATACATCATCTACACTGTCTAACACAGGGGGAATAGCAAGAGGCCTGTGCTGAGGCAATAAAAGAAAATCTCTAAGCCTTTTCTTGGATTCTGAGTAGTCTTAGCTCTCCCAGTGGAAGTGCTCCCTCATGGTATGCAGGGTTTCCCCAAAAGAAAAATCCTCAGGAGGAGAGGCTGAAGGAATAGATTCTTCAGCATCAGAATCCTCATAGGGAGGAAGAGAGTATTCCTGCTCAGAAGAGGAGTCAGAGGAAGTGGAAACCTGATCTGAAGATTCATATTCTGTCTCTTGCCTAGGCCTCTTATCAGGAGGGGGATGGGAATCCCTGATCAAGGTAATTAGGTCTTCGGCCATTTTGAGCATCTGTTTTTTAGGCATGGATGTCTCTCCAGGAGAATGCTGTACTTGTTTTTGTCTTTAGAGCTGCTTTAGTCTTTGCTTTGGAAGCTGAGGTAGGTTTTACATATAACTGTGTAGGTCTGAAAACACCCTCAGAAGCAGATGCCTGCTCAGTGGCTCCAGACCCATCTGAGGGAATAGTTTCTGAGTGTCCAATACCTTGAGTATCCAGAGGCCTAACTGGCTCCACGTGGGAATCAGCAGCGGCCTGTGGCTCTGAGGTAGCGGGCATCAGGGAATGCGAAAGCGCCTCACTGAGAACTGGCGAACCGGCGACTGGCTTAGTGGAAGCCTAGTCGGTTTTGCACCTAGGATGCCTGTCCTTTTCATAAACTCAGTCAGTTGTTCCGACGACATTATATAATTGAATCTTCGGCCAAAAGTAATGAAAGGCAAAATCGTACTGATGCTTAATAGTGCGTTGGTTAAATCTAGCGCAAAACAGACAGCTAGCAGCTTTGTGATCAGGGCCTACGCAAGGAATACAGTAAGAATGAAAATCCTTATGAGGTATTTGCTTCCCGCAAGAAATACAACTGTTAACTTTTTCTGACATCGGTCTGGAGCAAGAAAACATTTTTCCCAATGGGGTACTTAGCTTTAATGAAGACTTCAGATCTGAAATTCAAATTTGAAAACTTCAGGAGTCGGCCGACCAGCACTTGCAAACTGCTTTTGCTTCGGGCACCGCACGGCAAGAAAGACTCAAGAAAATGGCGTCGGCTGCATCTTTTATACCCCTGGTGCACTGACGTCAGGGAAGAGGTGACAGCAACTGATGCCGGACCAAGACTTTGGAATTCAGGCCAACTGCGGGTAGCCTGCCAGCAGGATAACCAAAGTGTAATGACTGCAACAGTGAAACACGAACATCTTCCAGGACTGGGAGTATTGCTAACGGCCTATGTTGTGGCAAACCTATAAATTCTCTAGGAGTCTCTTTTGGGACTGAGGATAGTCTTGGCATTCCCAATGAAAATGCTCTCAAAGTATGTAAAGTTTCACCAAAAGAAAAGTCCTTTGGAGGAGAGGCAGAGGGAATGGATTTCTCTGCATCTGAATTCTCATAAGCAGATAAGGACATGTCTTCATAATCAGATACCTCAGTGTCAAACTCTTGGTCTGTTGAAGCTGCTGGAGGCAGGCCTCTCTCTCTCTCTTTTAGCAGGGAAAGGCTGACATCCCCTAATTGGCATAATAAGGTCTTTTGCCATTCTAAGCGCTTGATGTTGGGGCAAGGGAGCAGGTACATGGCATAGTGCATACTCCTGGCCTTAAACTCAGTAGTTTTAGACAGAAATGATGCGAAAGAAGTAATCGGTTTGTGTCAAACATTGGTAGTGTGAAGAACTTCCTCAGAAGCCGATGCCTGCTCGGCGGCTCCGGACCCATCCAAGGTAGAGACATCCGCAGGTTCCATAGTCAAAAAAGAGTCTCGTGGCATACCGGACTCCGAACGGGTCTCGGCAGAGGCCTGGGAATCCACTGAAGGGGGAACAGAGGCTGCGAAAGCACCTCACTGAGTACAGGCAAACTGGCAACTAGCTTAACGGATGTGTCGTTGGCAGCTTTGGACCTGTGAGGTCTGTCTCTGTCTTTATCCTTACTTTTTTTGGAATAAATCGATAGTCGGATGACTTACTGAAGCCATTTCGGAATAAGGAGATAGAGAAAGTACAGTTTTGTACCTACCATAAATGTAGATGTCCGATAGGTATGCACCTGCAGTCATAACATATGGGTTGTCCTGCCTCAGGCAGCCCTTCGGTCGGCCGGATTCCAAAGTCTGGGTCTGGCCTCGGCTGATGTCGCACTTTCCCCGACGTCATAGCTTCTGGGGTATAAAGGCATTAGCCGACGCCATTTTCCTCAGTGTTTCTTGCCCCAGATGCCAGGTGCCCTCTAGGAAGGCTAAATTTGGATAAATGTTGAATGTTCCAAACAGTAGCAAAAAATATATATACATATATACAAACCAACAAATACACCATAACAGATTCCCCCAGCTAGCTGAAAGAGGGGTAAGCACCCAAGGAATACCACAGAGGGGAAGGAGGGTGGGTAA
Organism: Protopterus annectens; assembly: GCF_019279795.1. Classification (NCBI taxonomy): domain Eukaryota; kingdom Metazoa; phylum Chordata; order Ceratodontiformes; family Protopteridae; genus Protopterus; species Protopterus annectens. Next base: position 1,173,012,014 of record NC_056745.1, read on the forward strand.
TCCTGACTGCAGATGCATACCTATCGGACATCTACATTTATGGTAGGTACAAAACTGTACTATGTCCTTCAAGGATGCATCTGCAGTCATAACATATGGGTAGAATACCATAGCCAAACTGGGGGAGGAGGTACTAAGATAAGGATGGTGTAGTTAAGATCCCCTGTAAAACTGCAGTTGCAAAGCCTGCTCGGGATCTGGAGTATAAAGGTAGATTATAATGCTTGGCAAATGTATGCACGGAGCTCCAAGTAGCAGCTTCTAAAATGTCCTTGGTAGCCACCCCTCGTAGGAAAGCTGTAGTGGTGGCTGTGGCCCTTGTGGAATGAGGCCTGATATGTTCAGGAGCTGTCTTTCCATGAAAAGAGTAGCAAAAGCGAATGCAATTTCCTATCCATTTTGAAATTGTCTGCTTGGAAATTGCTTTTCCTTGCACCCCAGTTGCACAGGCTACAAAAAGTTGGTCAGTTTTTCTGCTAGTTTTAGTTCTGTCCAGATAGTAGCGTAGTTGTCTGTGTATATCCAAGGTGTGCAAGAGTTTCTCTCCTTTGTTCTGTGGGTTAGGGAAGAACGTAGGCAAATGAATGGCTTGGTTCAAGGATACCTTGGATACCACCTTTGGCATGAAAGTTGGATTGGTTCTCAGAGACACTCTATCCTGGTGAAAAATAATGAAAGGCTGCACTGCCATTAATGCCTGTGGCTCGGATACTCTTCTTGCTGAAGTGATTGCCAGAAGGAAAGCAGTTTTCCAAGATAAAAACTGTAAGTCTGCTGATGCTGCGGGTTCAAAAGGAGGTAGTGTCAATTTTTCCAGCACAAAATTGAGATCCCATGCAGGTAGAGGGGGTCTCCTTGGAGGTTTAACATTTTTGATCCCGCTCAGAAATTGTCTGAGTAGAGGGTGAGAGAAGAGAGGAGGATCCATATTGTATTCTGCTGAAATTGCTGAAGCATGAATCTTAATGGAAGAGTAAGATAGGCCATTGTGGAACAATTCTGCTAAGTATTCTAGGATGTGTGCTAGGTTTGCCACTGTAACATCTGTGCCCTTTGATGTGCTCCAAATGAGGAATCTCTTCCATTTAGCTCCAAATGAGGAATCTCTTCCATTTAGCTGAGTATGCTTTCCTTGTGGAGGGTCTGCGAGACTCCAGGATAATGTCCTTGACCCTCTGAGATAAGACACTTTGGTTTGGTTTTAAGCAATTTTCCAGGCAGTTAGTTGCAGAGTTTTCAAGCTTGGATGCAGGGTCTTGAAAGTGTTCTGCGTTAGAAGAGGCGATAGGGGTACAGGCCATGAGTTCACCTGAGACATGTTTTTCAGTAGCGGATACCAATGTTGTCTTGGCCAGTCCAGAGCTATTAGTATCACCTTTGGCTGTTCCTCCCTGATCTTCAGAAGAACCTTATACATCAATGGGAGAGGTGGGAATGCATACACTATTAGGGCATTCCAGCTGAAAGAGAGAGAGTCCACCCCTCCAGGCTTGTGGGTGGTATGTTCTTGAGCAGAATTTCTTCAGTTGGTGGTTTAGAGGGGAGGCGAACAGGTCCATCTCTGGCAATCCCCATTTCTTTGTTATGAGTTTGAAGATGTCCTAATGCAGCATCCATTCGTGAGCATCCGTGGTAGTCCTGCTTAAGCTGTCTGCTAGTGAATTCTCTTCTCCTGGTACAAATATGGCCTGCAGCTGAATATTGACATTCAGGCCTAGGTTCCACAGATCCATTGCCATCCGGCATAGAGGGTAGGAATGCGTGCCTCCCTGTTTATGTACCACATGACAGTGGTGTTGTCCGTCCTTATCAGCAGATGTCCTTGCTGGAGGAATGGTTTGAATGCCTCGATTGCATGCTTCACTGCCAGCATCTCCTTTTGGTTTATGTGCAAGTTTAGCTGTCCTTGAGACCATAGGCCTTGGATACATTTGTCCTCCATGTGTGCTTCCCATCCTAGGTCTGAGGCGTCCGTGGTGATGGTCTGCCTTTGTTTTGGTTTCGTTTAAGGCAACCCTCTGTTGGACTGGCAGGCCTGAGCCCACCACAGGAATTCCTTTTGAAGGCATGGAATGATTGGTATCATGGTTTCTAGACTGTGTCTGTGCTGAGACCATACATTCCTTAGGTACCATTGTAATTTTCTCATATGCAGCCTGGCATGTGGGATCAAGATTATGCAGGATGCCATGAAACCCAGGGCCTGCAGGACTTTCCTTGCAGTACGCTGAGTTTGTCTGGTCAAAGTCATGAAATAATCTGGAAGTTGTTTTTGTTTTTCTTCTGTGAGAAAAGCCATCTGAGTTATTGTGTCCAGATCTGCACCCAAAAAGGTTATCCTTTGGGATGGCACTAGTCTTGACTTTTGGATGTTGACTGTGTATCCCAAGGCCTGTAGCAGGTGTATGACATAGGCCAAATCCTTTATCAATTTTGTCTTGTTGTCCGCTTGTATTACGCAGTCGTCCAGGTATGGGTAGATTTGAATTCCCTGAAGTCTGCAATGAGCAATTACTGATGCCAGGCATTTCGTGAATACTCTGGGCGCAGTAGATAAGCCAAAGGGCAATGCTGAGAATTGATAATGCTCTGATCCTGCAAGAAATCTGAGGTGTCTACTGCAATCTGGTCGGACAGGGACGTGCAGGTATGCCTCCTTGAGATCTAGAGTCACCAGCCAAGACTCATTGCCCAACATGGGAAGAAGTTGCTGTAGGGTCAGCATTTTGAATTTTGGTACAATGAGATATGTGTTCAGTGCGGACAACTCAAGAATAGGCCTCCATTGGGTTTCTTTTCTTGGTACAAGGAATAGTCTGGAGTAAAATCCTTGGCCTTGTTCCATAGATGGTACCCTTTCTATCGCTTTCATCTGAAGTAAATTTTTGATTCGTCTTAAAGCTTCTGGCTTCTGATTTGGTGGTAGGTTTGGCATTCCGCTCCTTTTTGGTAAAGTGTGGAAGTGAAACCTGTATCCTTTGTCTATTGTTTGCAATGTCCATGTGTCCTTTGTAATGCAATGCCAGTTTTTTGAGAATAAAGCCAGCTTTCCGCCCAAGGGAGCTTCCAGTTGTTCCCTGGTAGGCGGAATTAGAGTCAAGTCATTGTGTCTGTCCTGTGCTAGTGGTTGTAGTTGCAGCTGTGGCAGTACTCCTCTGGTTGGCAGGCTGCCACTGACTGCCCCTAAAGGCACCTTTTGATTGACCTCTGCCTCGAGGGCGTCTATTCCTGCCTCTCTGTGCTCTGGAGGTGTCTGGAAAGGACCAATTCTTGGACGGCCAGTTTCTGCTGAACCTCGGAGGTTGGACCTGTAGAAATTCCTTTACTGTTTGCATAGATTTAGCTTTTTCTTCCACCTTCTTTAGAATCTCCTGTGCAGGGGAGCCAAATAAACTTTGTTTCTCCATTGGAGCATCTAGGAGCTTATCCTTGACATGGTCTGGCAGGGATTGCTCTTTTAGCCAGGCATGCCTATGAATTACTGCCCCAGTCATAGCTGATCTAAATGAAGCCTCCAGTGCATCATAGCCACATTTTAAGAAATGATTACTGACCTGCTGAGAGTTGTGTACCAAATCCTGAAGGGATTTACGGTCTAAAGGTTCAGGAGAAGAAAGCTTCTTATTCAGCTGATCTAACAAATATTCCTGGTACTGTATCATATGGAATTGACAGTTTAAAGCCCTGGCAGAAAGAGACGCAGATGTATAAACCTTTTTACCCCATCTCTCTAATGCTCTAGACTCTCTGTCAGAGGGTAGGGGATTTTTGGCAGTGGCAGCTGCAACACCTTTTGGGCCCTGTGAAATAGTTTCTGGATCTGCAGCATGGGCTTTATACAGGTGGAAGTGTGAATCCGGGACCCTGTAATATCTGTCAGGTTTGGCAGGGGCCGGAGGAAGAGAATCAGGTGCCGAGCTAACATCATTATACGCATCATCAATTACAGTTAGCACTGGTGGTATGGCTAAGGGCCTATGCTGGGGCAAATGTAAAAAAGTCCTTAGCCTTTTTCTAGAATCAGAAAAATCCTGACCCTGCCATTGAAAGTGTTCCCTCATAGAGTGCAAGGTCTCCCCAAAGGAAAATTCTTCAGGAGGGGAGGCAGAAGGGATAGAATCTTCAGCATCTGAATCCTCGTAAGGAGAATAGGCCCCTTCTTGATGGTCTGACAAATCAGATCCATCCATGGAGTAATCAGAGGAGACAGGTTCAGGGGGGTTCAGTCCTAGGCCTTTTGTCTGGTGGTGGTTGTGAGGCCCTGTCTGGGTGAGGTTGGGAACCCCTAATCAAGGATATCAGGTCCTCAGCAAGACTGAGAATCTGAGAACTTGAGGAAGGCCTCTGAGAAGTAGATTTGGCAGGTAAAGCTTTTGAAAGTTTGGCAGCTTTAGCCCTGGAGAAGGCCTTAATAGACATAGAAGCTGGGGGCCTAGCTGCCCCACATGCAGGTGTAGATATGTCCAATGGAATGGTGTCGGACAAATCTTGAGCTAGCCGGTAGGGATTTCTGAAGCCGACTCGCCGGGCCTCTCTGGCCTCGGTTGTCGGAGGTAAGGTTTCTGTCGTGGAAGAACCGAGGGCTCGGTTTCAGCGAAACAGAGACACTCGCGGTAGGCCTAGCCGTGGTTTCAGCGAAACCGCGGCCGATGTCGGTCCTTTTCCTGCGTTTTGGCCAAATGCGTAGTCGGAGTCTTCGACGGCATTTTATATGCAAAAGCGGATCCGAAAAATTCTTCTGCAAACTCCGACCGACGTCTAAGAGTCCGTCGGTTGAAGGAGGCACAGGCTAAACAAGCTGATACGTCGTGGTCTGGGCCTAAGCAGGGAAGGCAGTAAGAATGGAAATCCTTATGAGGTATTTGTTTCCCACAAGTTAAACAATTATTTACTTTGACTGACATCGGCTGAGGCAAGAAAGAGTCCCCAATGGGGTACTTAGCTTTTTTCGAAGTATTCGGTAGCTGAAATCTCTGGATCTGACCGACCGGCACTTGCGAACAGCTTCTGCTTCGGGCACCGCGCGGCAAGAAAGACTGGGGAAAATGGCGTCGGCTGATACCTTTATACCCCAGAAGCTATGACGTCGGGGAAAGTGCGACATCAGCCGAGGCCAGACCCAGACTTTGGAATCCGGCCGACCGAAGGGCTGCCTGAGGCAGGACAACCCATATGACTGCAGATGCATCCTTGAAGGACATCGAAAGTATTTAGTGACAATAAGGGCCCGACGACGAATAGTTCGGGCGTTGAACAAGGCACAAAACTGACAGCGAGGTACATTGTGGTCTGGGGCAAAACAGGTGACACAGTAAGAATGGAAATCTCTGTGTGGTATTTGCTTTCCATAGGCAAGACAATTGTTAATTTTTTCTGACATCGGTTAGAGCAAGAAAAAAGGATCCCCAACAGGGCACTTAGTTTTAAAAGCCTTCAGGATGGTTCAATTCGTAAACGAAACCTCAGGTAGCGGCCGACCAGCACTCGTGCAAACTGCTTCTGCTTCAGGCTCCTCAGCAAGTAAGACTGATATAATGGTATTGGCTGCCTGTTTTTATACCCCTGACAACCTGACATCAGTCCTGGAGTGACAGCAATCGACGCAGAAATACTAAGCCTCTGGTATTCGGGCTGAGGGCTACCACTGGCAGGATAACCCAAGTGTGATGACTGCAACAGTGAAACACGAAGAACATCCTGTAACCTCCTTAACCAGGTTACGCTGGAGCCTTATGTGTGGCATGTAGCTCAGCGCACGTACAGAGAATGTTGCTAAAAGCATAAACCTGCTTCCTGAAACGGTCCATGGTCCTAAACTCTCAGTCTGGGAGATGGACTGTGGAGCTCTCCTGTGCTAGCTCCTTCTTAGTGGCTGCTGCTACAACCATGGCATCAACAGGAGATCCTTAGATCAATGAGATTCATAAGGGGCACTGAGGACCTAGTCATGGCATCTGGGGATAGGCTCCACCGTGTCGGGCTCCTTCCACACCAGAGATGTAATAAGATCCACCAGGGGATCCGCGGGAGGGGGCACGCAGGATGTAGAGGGTCCTACGCCAAACGGCTCCAGGAACACAGACTCATCAAGGCTGGGTTTTTGGTGAGACCATCCCCCACACTGACGAAGTATCTCCATAATGTCTCCAAATCAGACTTCCTCTGGGGATGATTGGCGGAGACCTCCCCTTCCTCCAAGTCGGGGTTCTGTGTGAGAGACTCCGGCGGAGAGTCTAAGTGTCTCCTTTTACACTTGCGTTTTCAAGGAACCAACTTGGGGGGGGGGGGTCCTCTGGGGAGGACTCAAAACATCCAGCTTTTCCTGTGGGGGAGAGGCTGCAGGCTGTCCCTGAGGAGACAGGATGGCGGAATCCAGACCACAGACGGAGGGAGCCAGGACGGACTCGGAGAATGAGATAGGTAAAACCCTCTCCACCACATCAAATGCAAAAGAACAAACCTCTGAAGCTGGGGCTGCGATCAGGTCTGTAATCCTCTAGATCAACGGGGGAGCCGGAGCTGAACATACAGGCGCCAAGACTCTGAGTGGAAGGCCCATTTCAGAAAAACTGAGTGGAAACCACCTCCTCAGATCCAGCTATGGCTCAGCGAGACAGACAGCTCTGAGCTCGTCGGAGCCGACCCACTCAAGGCAATGGTCAGCATTGAGGTACCATCTGTGCCAACCCCTTGACACAGAGGACCCTCTGATCCGAGTGCTCCGAAACTAGGGGCTGGATCGGAGAAGCAGTTATCAAGATGAAGGTGGCTTGCATGCTCCCAGCCCCGGAGGGCAAGACTCCCATATGTACCTGCATGCGGAAGAACCTCTGCATCATCCTGTCCACCTCGGCTTATGAGAGGCTGCGGGTGGACCTAGCAAAAGTGGTCACAGATGCAGACTGTGAAGCAGACACCGATGAATGGTTTAGAGACACCTCCAGCTCAGAGGAGAAGCAAGGGAAAGTACAGTTTTGTACCTACCATAAATGTAGATGTTAGAGTGCTAATACAGCTGCAGTAATCACAGATGGGTTTTCTGCCGTCAGGCGGTCCCTCAGTCAGTCGAATTCCAAAGTCTTGGTCCGGCATCGGTTGTCGTCGCTTTCTCTTTTGACGTCAGTGAGGCCAGAGTATATAAGACACAGCCGACGCCATGTTCTTCAGTCTTTCTTGCCCCAGATGTCAGGTGCCCCCAGAAGGAAGGCAATACATAAATTATGCTTATATGTGTACACATGCAATGCAATATAATCCAAAAACAGTGGTTGCAAGCAAATAAACCATAGAAGGATAACCCAGTCAGGTTGTATGAAGAGTTTATTAGGCTCCATGCCTTTACCAAGTGGGGAAGGAGGGAGGGAAACCTGTACTGCAGCTGTATTAGCACTCGAACATCTACATTTATGGTAGGTACAAAACTGTACTATGTTCATCGTGCAAACAGCTGCAGTAATCACAGATGGGTAGAGTCCCAAAGCTACGCACAGGGTGGTAGGTACTAGGAGGAACTGGGTTGAGCCAGAATGCCCTGCAAAACAGCAGTGGCAAAGCCTGCTCTGGTTCTGGAATATAAAGGCAGGTGGTAGTGTTTTGTGAAGGTACGTACAGAACTCCAAGTGGCTGCTTCCAGAATATCTTTGGTAGGAACTCCTCTGAGGAAGGCTGTAGAGGTAGCTGTGGCCCTGGTGGAGTGTGATCTGATACCTGTAGGAACAGATTTCCCATGATAGGAATAACAAAACCGTATGCAGTGGCCTATCCACTTTGAAATAGTCTGCTTGGAAACTGGCTTCCCTTGAGCCCATACAGCATAGGACACAAAGAGTTGTTCTGATTTCCTGAAGGGCTTTGTTCTATCCAAGTAGTAACGTAGCTGCCTATGGATGTCTAAAGAATGTAGCAGCCTTTCCCCTTTGTTTTGAGGATTGGGGTAAAAGGTAGGAAGGTGTATGGCTTGATTTAAAGCTACCCTGGATACCACTTTAGGCATAAATGATGGATTGGTACGAAGGGAACCCCTGTCCTGATGGAAAATGAGAAAGGGCTGCACTGCCATGAGGGCCTGTAGTTCCGAAACTCTACGAGCTGAAGTGATAGCCAGAAGGAAGGCAGTTTTCCAGGACAAATATTGCAAATCTGTTGAGGCAGCTGGTTCAAAAGGAGGCAATGTTAATTTTTCTAGTATGTAATTAAGATCCCAGGCTGGTATTGGTTGTTTCCTTGGTGGTCTAATATTCTTAGCCCCTCTGAGGAACTGGCGTAAGAGTGGGTGAGAAAATAAAGGAGGATCCGTGTTGTATTCTGCAGAAATGGCTGAGGCATGGATTTTTATGGAAGAAAATGAAAGTCCACTGTTCAGCAGCTCAGCTAGATACTGTAATACCTGAGGCAAGTTCAGTTTTCTAGGGTCCTGGCCTTTTTCTCATTCCAAGAACAAAACCGCTTCCATTTTGCGGAGTAAGCTTTTCTAGTAGATGGCCTTCTGGCCTCCAAAATGACATCCTGCACCTCCTTGGAGAGTAGGGTCTTTTGTGGTGTTAAGGAATTTTCCATGCAGCGAGATTGAGTGTTTTCAGCTGACTGTGGAGAGTTTTGTAGCTGTGCTGAGTCAGCAGAAGAGGCATTAGAGGCAGGGACCAGGGAGGAGTATGTGTTAGGCTCCTCAGCAGTGGATACCAGTGTTGCCGTGACCAATCTGGAGCAATCAGTATCATCTTCGGTCTGTCTGCTCTTGCTTTCAAAAGTACCTTGGGCAGAAGAGGCAGAGGTGGGAATGCATAAACTGTCCATGCTGTCCAAGTGAATGAAAGTGCGTCCACTCTCCAGGCCTTTGGATGAAAGGTCCTTGAACAAAACGTTTCCAATTGATGATTCCTGTGGGAGGCAAAAGATCTATGTCTGGCCTCCCCACACTTGGGTTATTTCTGTAAACACCTGAGGATGTAACTTCCATTCGTGTGGATCTGTCATATTTCTGCTTAAATTGTCTGCCAGCGTGTTTTCCAATCCTGGCAGGTACTGGGCTTGAAGTTCGATTTGCCATTCCAGAGCCAAGTTCCAAAGAGTCATGGCTAGTCTGCACAAGGGGTATGAATGTGTTCCTCCTTGTTTGTTTATGTACCGCATTACTGTGGTGTTGTCTGTTCTTATCAGTAATTGCCCTGGATGCAGGAAGTCCTTGAAAGCTGTAATTGCATTTATTACTGCTAGCATTTCTTTTTGATTGATGTGAAGGTGCTTTTCTTTTTGGGACCATATACCCTGGATGCACCTGTCCGTCATGTGCGCCCCCCCATGTGTAATCTGAGGCGTCTGTTGTGATGACTTGCTTTGCCTGAGGCTTGCAGAATGGGAGGCCTGTGTTTGCTTGACATGCTTGGGCCCACCATAGAAATTCCTTTTGCAAACATGGGATTATTGGTATTATTGTTTCCAAACTGTGACTGTGTTGAGACCATAGGTTTTTTAGGTACTATTGAAGTTTCCTCATATGCAGCTTTGCACATGGGATTAAAAGAATGCAAGATGCCATGAATCCCAGAGCCTGCAGGATTTTCCTTGCAGTAAGCCTGGTACTTTTTGCTAGTATTTTGAAGTAATGAGATAGTTGCCCCTGTTTTTCTGGCGTAAGATAGGCCATCTGGGTGTTTGTGTCCAAATTGGCGCCCAGGAAAGTTATTTTCTGAGATGGTGTTAGCCTTGATTTCTCTTTGTTGATTGTGCATCCCAGAGAATGCAGTAACCGTGCCACAAATGCCAGATGTTCCAGAAGTATGCGTTTGCTGTCCGCTTGGATCAGGCAGTCGTCCAAATAAGGGTAAATTTGTATCCCTTGAAGTCTTCAGTAGGCAATCACTGATGCCAGGCACTTTGTGAATACTCTGGGTGCAGTAGATAAGCCAAAGGGCAATGCAGAGAATTGATAGTGGATTGAACCTGCAAGAAATCTGAGGTATCTTCTGCAGCTTTGTCTGATTGGGACATGCAGTTATGCCTCCTTGAGGTCCAATGTTACCAGCCAAAACTCCTTGCCCAGCATGGGAAGAAGTTGCTGTAATGTGAGCATCTTGAATTTTGGTAAGAGTAGAAATGTGTTTAGGATGGATAAGTCCAAAATGGGTCTCCAGTCGGTTCCTTTCCTTGGTACCAGAAAAAGCCTTGAATAAAAACCTTGACCTTGTTCGTGAGTAGGTACCTCTTGAATAGCTCTCATGCTTATGAGCTTTGAAATTTGTAGTTGTGCCTCTGCCCTTTGATTCTGTGGCAGGTTTGGCATGCCTCTCATTTTTGGAAGAGTGTGAAAATGAAATTTGTAGCCTATGTTTATAATGTCCAGGATCCATTTGTCTGTTGTGACAATATGCCAATTGGCTGCAAATAATGCTAGCTTTCCTCCCAAAGGTGCTGCCAGCTGGGACGTGCTTGGCATGAAAATGAGGGAGTCATTGGGTTTGCTTCCTGTATTGTTGTGCACTGTCCTCGCCACCTCTTGGTGCTGGAGTTTGCCATTGTCGTCCTCTATATGATCCTTGTGATTACCCTCTGCCCCTTGTGCGTCTGTATCTACCTCTTTGGGGCTTGTCAGTGTCTGGAAAGGACCAGTTTTTTGAAGGCCAATTTCTGCTAAAACGTGGTGGTTGGACCTGTAAAAAGGCTTTGACAGTTTGCATAGATTTGGCTTTTTCTTCCATTTTCCGTAGTATCTCCTCAGCATTAGTACCAAACAGCACATCCCTTTGTAAAGGAGCATCTAGAAGTTTAGCTTTGACATGATCAGGCAAGTTTTGTTCTCTAAGCCAGGCATGTCTGCGAATGACTGATCCTGTAGCAGCCGCTCTACTTGAAGCCTCTAGTGCATCATAACCACATTGTAAAGTGTGTTTACCCCACTTGTTCTGCACTATGCATCATATCCTGTAACTCATTTAAATCTGGTTGTTCAGGTTGAGACATTTTATTCCTTAATTGTGATAACAGGAACTGTTGATATTTAAGCATATGAAACTGACAATTTAAGGCCCTCATGGCTAGGGTGGCCGAGGTATATACCTTTTTACCCCACCTTTCTAAAGACCTTGACTCCCTTTCTGCTGGAAGTGGATTCTTGGCAGTGGAGGCCTTCAATCCCTTGGGGCCTTGTGAAATGGTTTCAGGGTCAGTATTATGACTTTTGCAGAGAAATTGGTGAGAGATGGGTACTCTGTAATACCTATCAGGTTTGACTGGTGCAGGAGGCAGAGAATCCGGGTTAAGGCAAGCCTCCGAATAAACATCATCAAGTATGTCCAAAACAGGGGGTATCGCCAGAGGTCTGTGTTGAGGTAACAAAAGAAATTCCCTAAGCCTTTTCTTAGAATCTGAAAAGTCTTGGCCTTCCCAATGGAAGTGTTCCCTCAAGGTGTGCAAGGTTTCCCCAAAGGAAAAATCCTCAGGAGGAGCTACAGAAGGGATGGACTGTTCTGCATCCGAATCCTCAAAAGGGGAGTAAGAGTGTTCCTCTGCATCAGAATGTTCTGATAAAATGGATCCCTGATCAGAAGAGGGAGAATCTTCCTCCACTCTGGGTCTCTTGTCTGGAGGGGGTTGAGAACCTCTGATAAGAGTAATTAAATCCTCAGCCATTTTAAGCATCTGTTTTTTAGGCATGGGACCTGGAGATGGGTCCTGTGCAACAGGCCTTTTGGGGTGCCTGGCTGTTTTGGATTTAGTAAAGGCCTTAATGGAAAAAGAAGATGAGGGTCTGAAGACACCATGGGTGGAAGTGGACCTGTCCACATTAGTAGGCTCAACAATAGCAAAGGCTTCGGTGGTTGTAGTCTGGGAAAGGGCCGAGGTCCCAGCGGTCTCGGGTACAGAGGACACCGCCAAAGGAGTATCGGTAGTCAGGGACTGCAAAAGGCATCTCGCTGAGAACCGGACCACGTGTAGCCTGTTTTGGCATGGTGTCGGAGGGGACCACGGGCCTCGCGTGTCGGTCCTTTTCCTTGCGTTTTTTGGACAAAACGGTAGTCGGAGTGTCCAACGACATTTTATAATCAAAAGCTTTACCGAAATAGTGTTGGGCGAACTCCGCCCGACGCTTAACAGTGCATTTATTGAAGGTAGCGCAAAAGCGACAGCCCGAGATGTCGTGGTCTGGGCCTAAGCAAGGTATGCAGAGGGAATGGAAATCCTTATACGGTATTTGCTTCCCACAAGAAATACAATTATTAACTTTTTCTGACATCGGTCTGAGGCAAGAAAAGTTTCCCCAACGGGGTACTTAGCTTTAATGAAGACTTCGGTTTCCACAATTTTCGTAATTCAGGAGCTGGCCGACCGCCACTTGCGAACTGCTTCTGCTTCGGGCACCGCATGGCAAAAAAGACTGAAGAACATGGCGTCGGCTGTGTCTTATATACTCTGGCCTCACTGATGTCAGAAGAGAAAGCGAAGACAACCAACGCCAGACCAAGACTTTGGAATTCGGCCGACCGAGGGACCGCCTGACGGCAGAAAACCCATCTGTGATTACTGCAGCTGTATGCACGATGAACATCAGAGCTGGGGGAAACTTGAGCCAAGATCCAGGCGAGATTTTGCCGGTGGCTCGGCTAAGGAGGAGCGGTCGGGGAATCGTTTCCTCTGCCTATCCCGGTGCTTGCGCTTCTCTCCGTTCTAGGGGAAAAGAAAAAGGGAGAGAAAGGTGAAAAACAGTTTGAAAATCTACCTTACTTACCAAAAAAAAAAGCCTGAAGCAGCAGACCACAATGCTTGCAATGAGTGCGGCAAATGAGATCTGCAAGGAAGGAGGAGACAGGGGCATTATGGGTAGGGGAGGAGCTTGGACCTGATGCTGCGGAAATGCGGCGAGTCAGATCTGTCCCGGATCCAAGTCCCACAGGTTGAAGAGCAAATGAAAACAACTTCAAATCAATAATTAAAGGTTTGCACATCCAATTCCATTACAAAAATAAAACAGCAGGCATAACATTTAGGGGGAAAAAAGAATCATTATTTCAGCCCCTAGTTACAAGAGTATCTTCTCAAAATTATGCTACATTCCAAAGTATGTAATTGAAACATTTTATCCCCACCCTTAGGTAAATGCAAAGATGCAAAAACAGTAACCTGAAACTATTAACATTATATTCTTGTTACTGAATTATTACAGGATTACTCTTGCTTTTATTCCTTGCATCCCAATTTCTTATTTTAACTTGATGATCCGATGTTGTTAATCTTCTTTCCATTCACTGATGGGTTCGGTTCCGAGCCCTCGGAACAGGGTCGTCCTATTACCAAGCTCACACCAGCCAAAAAAAAAAACTCTCGAGCCAAGTCTCTACCAGAATGCCCTTCTCACCATTACCTCAGATCTCGTTTCAGCAGAGCTCTCAGCTAAGTGAAATCTTTTTTTGATATTTGTGTAAAAGTTTTTGGATATCTTCATATTTTACTAAACCTTTAGTATTGCTGGTATCTTTTCTTCGGTCTAACCTTATTCTTTCCACTCTACCTGTTGTTACGGTTGGTAAACTCAGTACCATTGTTGGTATGGCCTTTTCCCCTTACCCTTGTGGTATTTCTTCAGTACCATAGCTGGTATTGTTTTGACTTGCTTAACCTGCTAGCTTTTATCCTTATTCAGGTGTTTCCCTTTCTTCTCTTCATACAATGTATTGTTATATTGGTGATTTTCCTGCGTTTTTTTTTTCAACAGAACTGACTTCATTATTGTTGGATTACACAGTTACCTGTGGTGTCCTTTTCTACCAAGACGTCGGAGAAGAAAGGTACTTCAGGCTTTAAGCATTGGATTTCTTGTAAGGGCAAGTTACCTAACAGTGATTCACATGACGACTGTGTATACAGATTGGGAGTGGCCCACCTTTCGGTGCAGCCTCCATGTGATATTTGTCAGTTTCAGCCAACGTACTCTTAATGAGCGCAAAAATAAACTCATTCTTAAGGGGTTACTCAAGTCTCCCTTCTCAGAGGCCATTTCTGCGATAGACGTATCAACCCCTCCTTCTAAGGACAAAAAAGAGATCCCATTCTGTTCCTCCTTCACCACTGGGTGATCAGAGCAAACTTTGGAAATCTAAGGTTCCTAAGTTATCGTCTGAGCATAAATCTGCCTTTTTGGCTCCACCTTCCTCTACTCCGACCATATCAAAACCTTCGACAGACACCTGTTTTGGCAAACGCCCTGCCTCTGGCACCGATCATAGATCTTACTTCGGCTCAGGGCACACCTTCGACTACGACTTCAGTTTCCTTTTTGGAACTGACCGTTTCGGGTCAGAGTGCCACTTCAGCACCAAGTGTTGTACCGACCTCACTGGATCCGACCCCGTTGCTTCTGGTCTCGAAACTAGAGACTTCAGTGCCGGCAGACCTTGCATCATAGACCCCGATACTCTCCCTCTGTAGACCCGTTTCTGGGCCAAGCGTATAGCCCATTTCTCGAAAGTCCTGACTCTCCATCTGGAGTATCCACTACTGGCGGCCAGGAGCCTTTCGGAAGATGATGTGGCGTGTCTTGTGGACCAGCTGTTGGTAGCCAGGGGGATTCCCTCACTTTCTAAAACCCATCTGCCTGCTGAACTTGGGTTACCTTATCCATAGACCATCTTACACTCCTCCTTAGACCATCTCTGTTCCGAAGCCTTCTGCTCAGACATCCCTCTTGAAACCCATTAACTCTGTGCCTACAGTGCATCTCCTTCTGACTCAGAGTTTGTCCCTTTGGTTCCTGTCAAACTGGTCCTTCCTCAAATCTGGGGACTGGGTGATGGGCACGTCAGCCTGGGGTACGGTGCAGACTTTATCCTCAGTTCCTCCTCAGCACCAACTGCTGCATCCACGCTGATCCTGCTCAAGGCTCCTCCCATGGGGTCAGGTCCGGAGCAGGGCGTGACCTCGGTTCTGGGCTCCCATCCATCTTCGCACGATACAGAGGGCTCTTGCTCCAAGCAGCATTCCTTGGAAGTCGGAACCCCAGTTTTCACCCCCTGAGCTACAGCTGTCACAGACCACCAACCCCACTCCCGGGACACTGGGCAGAAAAGCCACAGAACACCCTTGTTCAGGACACCCACTCTTCAGAGTCCTCGTCAGAGACCCCCCCATTGAGGAGCCCCCTCAAAAGAAGCAGTGCAAGAGGAAGCACGTGGACTCACCTAAGGAGTCATTAATGGAAGACATGGATTACGATAATGGTGAAGGGGTCCCCATGGTAGACTCCTGATGGAGACATCCCAGAAAGGTTAAAGCAGAGAGGTGACTGGAAGCCCTCTAACCCTTCATCTGAGGAGTCAGTGTTCCTGCAGGCTTTTCATGCCCAGCCGTCTACCTCTTGGGTGACCCTGCCTGCTAAGGAGCTCTCCAGCTCATTGCGCAGCACGCATGGAAGAACCCAGATTCCACTGAAGTGATTCCCTGGAGACCAGACAATTCGTTCCCCTCCTGTGGAGAATCCGTACTGGTCCAAAGGGTTACCAGTTGGGGCTACGGTTGTGGCGGTGGCCACGAAAAAGGACTTGGCTGAGGAAAGTCCCCCTGTCCATCCCCCCAAAAGGGAGTCCCGGGCAGTGGACAGACTTGAGAAGAGTGTTTTTACATCAGGGACCTTTGCTATACGCTCCCTGAATTATGTGGCACATTTTACAAGGCTGCAAAGGGACTTCATCTCCAAACTCTCTGGGACACTCGCAGGACAGTTAACTGAAAAGGTCAGGGACAAAGTGGCCTCACAGCTAGCATCCCTGGAATCAATATCCAGTTTGTCTATGAGGTTGCTCTCATATGCGTCCCAAGGGGCAGCTAGAGCAGCAGGTTCGGGCATTATGAGGTGTCATGCCTGGCTGTGCATCTGTGACCTTGCAGACCCCTTCAAGTCTTCCTTTGTGAATGCTCCCATCGAAGCTTAATCTCTTTTTGGCTCCAAAGTGAAGGACACGCTAGCCAGGTGTGAGCAAGATGGAAAAACCCAGTCTGACGTAGGCCTACAGTTTTCCAACCCTCAAAGTACCTTCTCCAGCAATCAGAGGAGTGGGAAAATGGGGCACAATAAATCTCAGGATCCTTTCTGTGCTGCACATGGTGATGATATTCCCAGAGGCAGAGGTGGTAACAATTCTGGAAGACGCCCCTATGGAGGCAGAGCGGGTCCTTGCAACCAAGGCTCCAGAGAGAGTCCTTCTCTGGACAGCCTTATTAGTGCTCCTGAGGGGCAGCCCGATTGCTTACCTCTGGAAGCAGGCAGGTCGTTTCTCTCTGCACCAAGCCGCCTGGCACTCTATCACCACCAATCGTTGGGTGCAGAGTATTATCACCAAAGGTTACACATTCCCCTTTCTTGTCAGCCAAAATTTCCAAGAAATTCTTCTGACATTCCACCCAGTTAAAAGGGAGCAGCAGCTTCAGAGATTATAAAGCTGTCTCAAGAGGGAGTCATCGGGCCAGTCCCACCAGACCAGCGCTGATCCAGATTTTTACTCTAGATTCTTTTTGGTGCCAAGAGAGACACGGGACTGGAGCCCCATTTTGGATCTCAGCAACTTAAACAAGTTTTTCATCCACACCAAATTCCAGATGGTCATGGTTCAGTCCATCCTTCCCTTTTTAAGAGAAGGCGATTGGAAGTGCTCTATAGAACTCCAGGATGCGTATTACCACATCAAGATAACAAAATGCTCCAGCAGTCTGCTTCGCTTGCAGCTAGGAGCCAGTCATTACCAATTCCATGCCCTGCCGTTTGGTCTCTCTACAGCCCCCAGCGTGTTCACGAAATGCCTAGCAGTGGTAACAACTCACCTGAGACTACAAGGACTCCGGGTGTTTCCATATCTAGACGACTGGCTCCTTACCGCCCCCACCAAGCATCTTCTGGTAACTGCGCTACAACATACTCTCCCTCTATGGAAAAATTGTTGGGAACAATACATTGGGAGAAATCAAATCTTATCCTTACACAACAAATACAGTTCATTGGAGCAGTGTTCTATACTCAGTTCTGTCTGGTATCACTCCCGCTTCAGATTCCCATCGATTGAAGCTTCAAATCAGAGGGATTCTTTCTCAAATATCAGCCTCTGCAAGAGAAGTTCTCCAAGCCCTGGGTTCTATGGCTGCGTCAATTGCAATAGTGCCTCTAGCAAAGCTACATATGCGAATTCTGCAATGGCTCCTTCTGGATCAATGGTTCCAAAACTGTCATCCCCTGGATTACAAGATTCAAATAACCAACTCCTGTAAGCAAGAGCTGTTTTGGTGGATGAGGCCAGACATAGATCTTTGGAGCCACCCATTTCAACCCTCCCAGCCAACAGCCATGGTGACCATGGATGCCTCCCTGGAAGGGTGGGGGGGGACCATTTCAAGGGAAAGACTGCCCAAGGCACATGGTTCACCTCAGAGGCCCACCTGCATATCAATGTTCTAGAACTAAGAGCCGTGCTGTTAGAGTTGCAGACATTCCATCCGGCTCTCCTCTATGGGACAATTGCAATTCAAATCAGACAATATGTCAGTGGTCTGGTACATCAACAAGCAAGGAGGAACCAAGTCCTACCCCCTATGTCGAGAAGCCATGAGAATTTAGCAGTGGGCGATAGCTTCCAACAGCTTTCTGATAGCAATGCACATCCTGGGGAGCTCCAATGTGATTGCAGACAAACTGAGCAGATGCATCCTCATGCCCCACGAATGGTCCTTCAACCCCGAGGTGGCATCTGTAATCTTCAGCCACTGGGGTCAGCCTTGCTGCATTCTTTTCGCCTCCCCATCAAAACACCAAGTGCAGCAGCTACTTCGTCCTACTTCCCCCAGACGGGGAGTTACTGAGAGACGCTCTGATCCAGGATTGGCCCACGGGACTTCTCTACGCCTATATGCCTATCCTCCCATTCCTCTGATCCCACAATTTCTAAAGAAAGCTCTTTGGTTGAGCTGCAAAGGTGATCCTCATAGCCCCATTCTGGCCTCGACAAGTTTGGTTCCCCTTTCTTCGGCCTCACCTAGTATGATTCTGGACCCTCTTCCAGATCTGATCGCTCACCCCACGGGTTGAGTCACCCGAACCTGTCCACTCTCAAGCTGACAGCTTGGTTTCTCCACTTCCACTAGTTGCCAGGCAGAATAATCTCTCCTCACCTGTTCGAGACATCATTCTGGCCTCTCACAAACCATCCACTAAAAGACTATATCAGGATAAATGGAAAAGGTTTTCCCCATTTGGTCCAAGGATAACATGCTAGACCAATATTCGGCTCCAGTTACTGCAGTGCTTCAATACTTGGCTGTGTTTTTGATAAAGGAGCCTCTGCCTATACAGTATGAGTGCATCTAGCAGCAATTTCCAACTTCCACAATGGTATAGATTACAACCCTCATCTCTTTACGCCTCTGTAAGGCTTTCCTCAAAGGGACCTCATCTCAGGCCTCCTCTCAGCCAGCCTGTAGAACCATGGAACCTCACTTTAGTCCTCCAGTCTGACTCAAAAGCCCTTTGAGCCTGCGGCTAAGTGTGACCTAAAGTTTTTGTCTTGAAAATCTTTGTTTATGTCAGCCATTACCTCTGCCAGAAGAGTTTCAGAGCTGCAGGCATTGTGCATCAAGAGGCCCCATCTGTTTTTTTCATAAAGACAAGGTGTCACTTTGGATGAACCCATCCTTTCTTCCCAAAGTTGTTTCGGAATTCTCTATTAACCAGTCCATTGATCTACCAGTGTTTTTTTCTGAATTCTGTCAATAGAGGAGAGTATTGCCTTCACACCTTAGACATACATAAACAATTAAGATTTTACCTAGACAGGACCAAACCTATCCGTAAAGTTGAACAGCTTTTCATCTCCTTTTCGGGACCCAAAATGGGAGAAGCAGTTTCCAAGATTACATTATCAAGATGGCTAAGGGATTGCATTCATGTCACCTATTCTCTCCATAATGAATCCATGCCAAACATTTAAGCCCACTCCACTAGATCTATGGCAACCTCTATAGCATTCCATTCCAGGGCATCCATGAATGACATCTGTGCAGCTACTTTGATAAAGGTATGAAGCTTAGCCCATCATTACAAATTGGACCTGGTCTCCAGGGGGAGAGCTGCCTTCGGCTAAATGGTACTGAAGAATGTTCTTCCATAAGGGCCACCCATGGACCTCAAGATAGCTTGGGATTCTGTCCCATCAGTGATGAATGGAAAGAAGATTAACAACATCAGATAAAGAAGTAATGTCTTACCATAATGTTCCATCTGTGTTGTTCATCTTTTATTCATCACTTCCCACCTTCCTTCCTCCTCCAAAGGCTCCTGGGGGATGCTTTGGGTCTAAGTGGTGCACTACAGTACTTGCGTAGAAGTGGCCTTGGCTTTACTTCCTTTCTTTGTTAACTTGATCTGAGGCAATGGGGAGAAGGGTATTCTGGGTAGAGACTTAGCTCAAGAGTTTTTTTGGCTGGCGCAAGTTTAGTAATAGGCCGACTCTGTTCCAAGGGCTCTGAATCGAACCCATCAGTGATGAATGAAGGAAGATTAACAACACAGACGGAACGTTATGGTAAGACATTGGTATTTTGATCAGATAAAAAAAAAAGTAGTCTGATGTTGTCTTAACTATCCAGCTCAATGATTAGAACCTGGGGCCCCCACCTTGAATCTTAACCACGTTAATCAGTTTGTGAAACAGATGAAATTCCAGAAGGCCACACTACAGTCAATCCTGCCTCTCCCGAGGAAGGACGAATGGTTGTGTTCCACAGACTTCAAATATGCTTACTACCATGTAAAGATAGCAAAGCAATCCAGAAGGTTTTTCCACTTTTGGCTGGCAGTCATTTCTAGTTCAAAGTGCTGCTCTTTGGTCTCGCCACAGCCCCCAGGGTATTCACCCAAAATCCTTGAACTTGCTGTGTTAGAGTATTGTCGAGGTTTGAAGTTGTGGAATCCTTGAACTTGCTGTGTTAGAGTATTGTCGAGGTTATTCACCCAAAATGCATGGTAGCCACAGCTTCCTACCCGAAGCTGTACAGGTTCTGGGTGTTTCCTTAGCTGCACAACTGACTTCTTACCACTCCCATCAGAAATTAACACATTCTGTGAAGTGATAAGATATACGTCCACAATATTTATTAAAAGTTAAGTGCCTTCTTCCCCTGTTAGTACAGGGACTTCATCAGAACTAAATTCCCCCTCACAAGTCAACCCTCTTTATGCACAAATAAATAACTGAATAATAACAGGGGAAGAAAGCGCTCAACTTTTAAAAAATATTGTGGACGTATATCTTGTTATCGTTTTATGTGTGGAGCTTATGGTGTGACCACTACTTGCTTTGGACATCTTATTTGTGTTATTCAGTTACATTTGGATGCCCAGCAAACTTTTTTTGGACATTCTGTGAAGTGACTTCTTGCACCAGTTCTCCCATTACATTGGAATCCCCATAAACTTGGCAGAGAGTCAGCTAACTCCCTCATAGACGACAGTTAATTGGTCCTAATCTAGACACAATCCCTCAGACAGCGAGACATCCACAATCCAGGCATCTACAATCCAGAGGTACCATATGGGAGTTCTATAACAGACCTCGACAGTTCAGTGGTAAATACTGCAATCAGCCTTTACACTTTCCAATTTGTTTCACATCACGACACAGACGTCACATTTAGTGGTAACCAACTCCTCAGACTTCTTTTAGTCATTCACCTTTCCACCCCAACTGCAACTGTGACCATGGATGCCTCTATTCCAGAGTGGAGAGAGGGTAGGGTTTCATAGAGGAGGACAGTCTGGAGTACATGGCAACACAGGGCAATTTTCACTTCAATGTACTGGAGGAGGACAGCAGTCCTAGCACTGCAGGCATTTCAAGACCCTCCCCAAAGGTGTAAAGAACAGAATAGTTGTGTAAAATCTTAGCATAATCATAGATGTCCCTTCTCTTCCATATTACAGTACTCATAACCTTTCGGTTAGCCTCAACCTAGTGACCCATACGTCCGGCCAGTATACAAAAGCTTTAGTCACTGCAAGGTACATGGGATGCTTGACGCTGGCCGTAGGATGTGTGGGCCATAAGAGTGACATCTGCAAGATCCCTCATCAGAACTGAATGCCTCTGTTGGACCCCAGTCCTAGAATAGCTGCACAAGTCCTGAATCATACAGCAAAGCCCCCCCCTTTTCTTTTCCAGGTGGTAGGAGGGTGGGATAGAACACTAACATGGAACAGAAGGACGTCTGTGGTTATGGTAAGATTTTGCACAACTATTCTATGTCCTTCTATTCTCATGTTGCAGTATTCATAACCTTTGGGTAAATGCCACAGCTCAAACGGAAGAGGAGGGTGGTTTGGAACTATTTTCCAAAACTCCATGTAGGACTGCCCTATCAAAATCTGCTCTAGATCTGGAGAAGTGGTCCAGTTTGTAGTATTTGGTGAAGGTATGGACAGATGTCCAGGTAGCTGCTTCTAGAATAGAGGCAGTGTCCAGCCCTTTGAAAAAGGAGGAGGCCATGACCCTAGTGAAATGGATGTTTATGTTAGAGTCCAGGTATTTGCCATGACAGGTATAACAAAAGGAAATGGCTTTGGAAATCCAGGTAGAAACAGTCTGCTTTGTCTCAGCTTCTCCCAGAGCCTTGGGGTGAAAGGAGACAAGCAGTTGCTCTGATCTCCTAAAGGAATTGGTCTTGTCTAGGTAGAATCTTAGTTGTCTGTGAACATCAAGGGAATGCAAGACTCTGTCATTCTAGAACTGTGTAAAAAAGGTGGGATTGTGGATACATTGGTTCAGGGACAACTCATTGACCACCTTAAGCATAAAGGACGGGTTATTCCATAGAGTTACCCTATCCTTGTGGAAGATTAAAAAGGGTGGGGTGACCATGACGGCCTGGAGCTTTGATACTTGCTGGCTGATGTCAGGGCCACCAAAACCACAGATTTCCAAGTGCAGTACTTTAGAGAAGCTGTAGCTGCTGGCTCAAATGAGGAAATCGTGAGCTTCTCTAACACACAGTTCAGGTACCAGGGTGGCGGAACTGGCCTCTTGGGGGGGCTTGAGCTGGGATTCCACGACAGATATTGGACACTTAAAAAAAATACTCAAAGATGAGCATTGTATCTAAAATACTGAAAAATGTGGTTATTCCTGCAACCTGCAGTGAGGTACATAAAGGACTCTTGGTGCAGTGGACAGTCTAAAGGGCAAGCCAAACAAAATGTGATCCAGACACAAAACCTTAAGTAGTATCTGAAGTCTGGATGACCAGGGATGTGATAAGCATCCCCAAGTCTAGCAATGTCAGGAAAAGTACAGTTTTGTACCTACCATAAATGTAGATGTCCGAACTGGATAGCATCTGCAGTCATAACAAATGGGTTGTCCTGTCGTCAGGCAACCCTTCGGTCGGCCGGATTCCAAAGTCTGGGTCCGGCTTCGGCTGATGTCGCACTTCACCCGACGTCATCTCTGCTGGTCTTCGGGTATAAAGGCACCAGCCGACGCCATTTTCCTCAGTGTTTCTTGCCCCAGATGCCAGTTGCCCTCTTGGAAGGCTAAATTTTGGATAAATGCCAATGTTTCCAAAAAGGTAGAAGGCAATACACAAAAAATAAGCATGTATGTACATATATACAAACAAATACACCATAAGAGACTCCCCCCAGCTAGCTATTAGGAGGGTAAATACCCTAGCAGTACCACAGAGGGGAAGGAGGGTGGGTAATCCTGACTGCAGATGCTATCCAGTTCAGACATCTACATTTATGGTAGGTACAAAACTGTACTATGTCCTTCATGGATGCATCTGCAGTCATAACAAATGGGTAGAATACCATAGCCAAACTAGGGGTGGAGGAAGAAAAATTATGGTGTAGTTAGGATCCCTTGCAGTACAGCAGTGGCAAACCCTGCTCGGGATCTAGAGTATAGAGGTAAATTATAATGCTTGGCAAATGTATGCACGGAGGTCCAAGTAGCCGCCTCAATAATGTCCTTGGTTGCCACTCCTCGTAAGAAAGCTGTGGTAGTGGCTGTAGCCCTTGTAGAATGAGGTCTTATGTTCTGTGGAATTGGTTTTCCATGGTAGGAGTAACAGAATCTTATGCAATTTCCTATCCATTTGGAGATTGTCTGTTTGGAAATTGCTTTTCCTTCCCTTCCTGTTGCATAGGCTACTAAAAGCTGGTCAGTTTTTCTGTTACTTTTGGTTCTGTCCAGGTAGTAGCGTAACTGTCTATGTGCATCCAAGGTATGCAGCAGTCTTTCCCCCCTGTTTTGCGGATTGGGAAAGAAGGTAGGTAGGTGGATTGCCTGGTTTAAAGACACTCTGGATACCACCTTAGGCATAAATGTAGGATTAGTTCTCATGGACACCCTATCTTGATGGAAGATTAGGAAGGGCTGCACTGCCATTAAGGCCTGTAGTTCCGAAACCCTCCTTGCTGAGGTAATTGCCAGTAGGAAAGCAGTTTTCCATGACAGGTTCATAGGTTCATAGGTTCATACTAGGCTATCTGCCCAAGGGCATTTACAAGCCTAGCCCATCGTTTTGTGGCTTACGCCACCCCTTTAGTATGGGGAACTATACCCATTATTTTGCTGTGCCTCTGTCGAGCAGTGACACTGAGGTAATCCCTGGGGTATATCTGCGATCTCCCATCCATTGGTCAAGATTTCTCTTGAACAAGGCCAGCGAGGTGCTCTGCCTCACATGTACCGGGATTTTGTTCCACAGCATAGGGAGTCTTTGGGTGATGAATCTATCCCTCCAGCACGTCCTATTAATAGCCGTGTCGAGGTTTAAGTCTCCGCCCTTGTGGCTCTGATGGATCTAGATTTTTGAGGTGAAGCATATTCATCAAATCTGGGTTTGACATGGCCTTGTATGTTAGGCAAAGGTCACCTCTGAGCAAGCGGTAGCGACTGAATAGAGCTGGAGTTCTTTCAGTCGGGCAGCATAGGACATATTTTTGAGACCCTTTATCCTTTTGGTGAGGAACTTTGTGGCCTCTCCAGCTGCTGCAAGTGTCGGGTCAGATACATTCCGAATGGGGCATTGTACTCAATCATTGGTCTGATGAGTGATGAGTAAAGGAGACTATGACCTCCCTTGATCTAGATGAGAATCCCTTCATGATAAGGTGGGCAATGTAGAAGGTCTTCCTAACTACTTTAGCTACATGGGTGTCGAATGACAGACTACTATCAACCTGGGTCCCCAGGTCCCTGATAACTTCTTCTGTGCTCAGTGGATTGCCACCTATTTGGTAGCTAGGGGTAACCTTGTTTTTCCCGAAGGGTATGACTATGCATTTTTTGGCATTTAACTTTAGGCCGTGGCTCTGGCACCAGTTATCCGTTTCTGTGAGACCCTTCTGAAGGATACCTGTGTCAGATGTGTTTTCTACTATGGCACCCAGTTTGCAGTCATCTGCAAACTTTGTCAGCCATAACCCTCCTGTGTTTGCTTTTACTTCGGAAAAGTAGATGCCAATTTGTTGCTGCTGGTTCAAACCGAGGGAGTGTCAACTTTTCTAGCACAAAGTTCAAGTCCCATGCTGGTAATGGTGGTTTCCTAGGAGGTTTTACATTCTTGATCCCTCTGAGGAACTGCCTGAGTAGAGGATGCGAAAAGACAGGTGGATCGAAGCTGTATTCTGCTGAAATAGCTGATGCATGTATCTTGATGGAGGAATAGGACAGGCCTGTATGTAGAAGCTCTGCCAAGTACTCCAGAATGTTAGCAATATCTATGTTCGACACATCTTTTCCTCTTTCAGTACTCCAAATGACAAACCTTTTCCATTTTCCTGCATAGTTCCTTCTTGTTGAAGGTCTGCGGGCTTCAAGGATAATGTCTTTAACCCTTTGGGAAAGGTCTGGGTTAGTTGCTGCTATGTGATGTTCCAGGCCGTCAGTTGCAAGGTTTTTAGGTTTGGATGCATGATGTTGTAGTTGTTCTGAGTTAACATCAAAGGCATCAGGGGTATTGACCACATTCTCTCGAGACATGCTCCTCAGCAATGGGTACCAGTGTTGTCTTGGCCAATTCGAGCTATCAGGATTATCCTTGGACGTTCCTCTTTGATTTTCAGTAGTACCTTGTGCATCAAGGGAAGAGGTGGAAATGCATATGCTGTTAGGCCTTTCCAGCTGAAGGATAGAGAGTCCACCTTCCATGCAAGTGGGTGGAATGTCCTTGTGCAGAATTTTTTGAGCTGGTGATTGAGTGGGGAAGCGAATAGATCTATTTGTGGCATTCCCCATTTCTTTGTGATGGCCTTGAAGATGTCCGGGTGTAGCATCCATTCGTGAGCATCCGAGGTGGTTCTGCTTAACATGTCTGCTAGGGTGTTCTCTTTTCCCGGCACAAATATTGCCTGTAACTGGATGTTGTAGCAGAGAGCCAGATTCCAAAGGTCCAAAGTCATTCTGCATAGGGGGTATGAATGAGTGCCTCCCTGTTTGTTGATGTACCACATGACTGTGGTGTTGTCTGTCCTTATCATCAAATGGCCTTCTTTGAGGAATGGTCTGAATTTTTGGATTGCCAGTTTTACTGCCAGCATTTCTTTTTGGTTCATGTACAGGTGCAGCTGGTCTTGAGTCCACAATCCTTGTATGCATTTGTCCAGCATGTGCGCCCCCCATCCTAGGTCTGAGGCATCCGTTGTGATGGTTTGGCTTGCTCGAAAGTTGTGGAAGGGTAAGCCTGGGTTTGCCTGACATGCTTGAGCCCACCATAGGAACTCCTGTTTTAGGCATGGGATTAGTGGGATTTCTGTTTCTAAGCTGTGCCTGTGCTGAGACCATAAATTCTTTAGGTACCACTGTAGCTTTCTCATATGCAGTCTGGCATGTGGGACCAAGATTATGCATGATGCCATGAAGCCCAAGGCCTGCAGAACTTTTCTTGCTGTTAGTTTGTTCTGCTTTGTTAATGCCAAGAAGTAAAGAGGGAGATCTTTTTATTTTTCTGCCGTTAGGAATGCCATTTGTTTTACTGTGTCCAATTCCGCGCCCAAGAATGTTCTTGTTTGGGATGGTATCAGCCTTGACTTTTGTAAATTGACTGTGTATCCCAGGGCTTGTAGCAAGTAAATGACCCTTTGTAAATCTGTTGTCAGCTTGCTTTTGTTGTCCGCTTGTAACAGGCAGTCGTCCAGGTATGGGTAAATTTGGATTCCCTGTAGTCTGCAGTGAGCGATTACTGATGCCAGGCATTTTGTGAATACTCTGGGTGCAGTAGATAAGCCAAAAGGCAATGCTGAGAATTGATAATGCTCTGATCCTGCAAGAAATCTGAGGTATCTTCTGCAATTTGGTCGAATGGGGACGTGCAGGTATGCCTCCTTGAGATCTAGAGTTACCAGCCAACACTCCTTGCCCAGCATGGGAAGAAGTTGCTGTAGGGTCAGCATTTTGAATTTCGGGACAATGATGTATGTGTTTAAGACGGACAGGTCGAGAATAGGTCTCCAACTTTTCTCTTTTCTTGGTACTAGGAAGAGTCTGGAGTAGAATCCTTTGCCCTGTTCTGTTATTGGTACTCTTTCCACAGCTCTCATCTTTGTTAATTCCGCTATCTGCTGTAGAGCTTTTATTTTTTGATTTGGAGGTAGGTTTGGCATTCCTCTTTTTACTGGTAAGGTGTGGAAGTGGAACCGGTAGCCTTGGTCTATGGTTTGCAAAATCCACTTGTCTTTTGTGATATAGTGCCAATTTTTCGAAAATAAGGCTAACTTTCCGCCTAAAGGTGCTGCTATTTGCTCCCTGGTAGGCGGTGTCAGGGCCAAGTCACTGTGATTGTCCTGTTGCAGTGGCAGTGGTTGTGTCTGTGCCTCGGTTATTGCCTTGCCACTGTCTTCCTCTGTAGGCACCTCCTCTGGATTGATTTCTGCCTCTAGAGCGTCTATTCCTGCCCCTTTGGGATCTTGTGGAGTCAGGAAAGGACCAATTTTGGCAGGCCAGTTCCTGCTAAACCTTGGGGCTGAACCTGTAAGAAATCTTTAACTGTTTGTACAGATTTTGCCTTTTCTTCCATTTTCTTCATTACTTGCTGGGCAGGTGTACCAAATAGACTGGCCTTATCCATAGGAGCATCTAATAGCTTTGCTTTAACATGATCCGGTAAGACCTGTTCTTTCAACCATGCATGCCTTCTTATCACTGTGCCAGTCATGGCTGATCTAAATGAAGCCTCCAGTGCATCATAGCCACATTTTAAGGAATGGTTACTAACCTGTTGGATGTTATTCACCATTTCTAATACATATTTCTTATCTAAGGTTTCATCAGAGGACAGTTTTTAGTTAACTGATCAAGCATAAACTCTTGGTATTGGATCATATGAAACTGACAGTTTAGAGCTCTAGCTGAGAGAGTAGCAGAGGTGTAAACTTTTTTCCCCCATCTCTCTAAGGACCTGGATTCCCTTTCAGAAGGAATAGGGGTTTTTTTGCTGTGGTCGAGGCTACTGCCTTAGGCCCCTGGGATATAGTTTCGGGATCTGCAAGTGGGGCCTTGTATAGGTGGTGATGAGTGTCTGGCACCCTGTAAAATCTATCTGGTTTGGCAGGGGCTGGAGGTAAGGAATCAGGAGCAGTGCAAACATCATTAAATGCATCATCCACAACAGGCAGTACAGGAGGTATAGCTAAGGGCCTATGTTGTGGTAAGTGCAGAAAAGTCCTAAGCCTTTTTCTTGAATCTGAAAAATCTTGTCCCTGCCATTGGAATTGTTCTCTCATGGCATGTAAGGTTTCCCCAAAGGAAAATTCCTCTGGTGGAGAGGCAGCTGGAATGGATTCTTCAGCATCGGAATCTTCATAAGTAGAAAAAGGAGCCTCTGGCTGGTCTGTAATGTCTGAGTCATCCGCAGAATCATCAGAGGACACTGGCTCGGGGGGCACTGCTCTAGGTCTCTTTTCCGGGGGCTGAGAGGCCCTGTCTGGGTGAGATTGGGATCCCCTAATTAAGGATATTAAATCTTCTGCCAGAGTAAGCATTTGTGAACTTGAAGTGGGCCTGTGTGAAGGGGGCCTAACAGGCACTGATTTGGCAGATTTGGCTGCTTTAGCCCTGGCAAAGGCCTTAATAGACATGGCTGCAGGAGGCCTAGCAGCACCACGTGCTGGGGTAGAGACATCCAAAGGGATGGTGTCTGATAAATCACTAGGAACCACAGTTGTAGGCAAAATTTCTGAGGCCGATTCAACTAGGGTAGCAGGGGCCTCGGTAGTAGTAATGGATTCGGCTGAAGATTGACCGGTTTTCTCGGTTTCGGCCGAAACCAAGACACTCGCGGCTTGCTTAACCGTGGTTTCGGCCGAAACCGCGGACCGCGAGTGTCGGTCTTTTCTTTGCGTTTTTTAACAATTTGGGTAGTCGGAGGATCCGACGGCATAATGTACGCAAAATCTGAGCCGAAAAACTGTTCAGCGAACTCCGACCGACGCCTAAGCGTTCGTCGGTTGAAGGAAGCACAGGCCGAACAGGCTGCTACGTCGTGGTCTGGGCCTAAGCAAGGCAGACAGTAAGAGTGGAAATCTTTATGAGGTATTTGTTTCCCACAAGTTAAACAGTTATTGACTTTTTCTGACATCGGCTGAGGCAAGAAAGAGTCCCCAACGGGGTACTTAGCTTTTTAGAAGTCTTCGAAGTAGTATTCGGTAGTAGTAATCTCTGGATCTGACCGACCGGCACTTGCGAACAGCTTCTGCTTCGGCGCCACGCGGCAAGAAAGACTGAGGAAAATGGCGTCGGCTGATGCCTTTATACCCGAAGACCAGCAGAGATGACGTCGGGTGAAGTGCGACATCAGCCAAAGCCGGACCCAGACTTTGGAATCCGGCCGACCGACGGGCTGCCTGACGACAGGACAACCCATTTGTTATGACTGCAGATGCATCCATGAAGGACATCATGAAAGAGGAAGAAGACATAACAGTTTATGAAGTGACATTTTGAATTTGGGCAAAATCACAAACAGGTTTAGGAAAGAAAGATCCAGAACTGATCTCCAAGCAGTTTCTTGCTTTAGCACTAGGAACATTCTTGAATAAGAATCCTTATCCACCTGGGAAGGAGGAACGGATTCCATTACTCAATGGAACAGCATGTGATGAAGAATCAGTGGAAACAAAACAGCCTGATCTGGAGGTTGTGAATGACCTCCTGATAAGGAATTTCCTCCCACTGCTTCCTGTAACCTTTTGTGTTAAACCATCTGTTGCCAAAGAGAAAATGGAGATTCAGATTTTCTGGAAGAAAAAAAGGGCCAGGGTGCAAGGTCCCTTGAATAGTTATTCAGACTTGGACTGCCCTCGGGTTGAGACTTGTTTTTGGAACCCTCTTGCCAATTCTTCTTAAATGTCTGTTTACTTGTATTTTGAGATAATTTACTCTGCTTATTGCTAAAACTGAGTAAGGAGATAGGAAATCCCTTGGAAAAGGAAGGCATAAAAATCTAAAGATTCCCTGGAACAGCCCTTTCATCACACTTACTGATCACTTCTGCAGCAAAAGTGCTGAACACTAAATTTCTATCCAAGGGTTAATTTGTGTTGCCCATTTTCATTCTTCCTTAACCTGTGGGTTCGGTTCCGATCCTCGGAACTGCCACTACCACGGCTCCTGGCAACCAAAAAACTCTCAAGCTAATCCCTTACCCAAAATGCACCTATCCCAGTTACTTCAGATAGACTAATCTTTCCTATGGTCTATCAGCAAACTCTAAGACATTCACCGAAACAACATTGGGAACCATAGCTCTATACCAAAGATAAAATCTGCTAGTTATCCATTCCTTTAGAATTCCAAGGGTATGGGGGATGGAGGGAGGGAAGCTGAGGAAGAATGAAAATGGACAACACGGATGGAACATTATAGTGAGTACATAACATCTTTATCCAACGTTATCAATTTTAATTCTATCCTCAACCTGTGGGACAGAGTCCCCAGCTACCTTACAGCCTAGGTGGACTCAAAGGATGTTCCAGAGTACCACTGAACTGAATGATGCTCTTCCCCTGCAGACCAGATTCAATCTGTAATGAGTGAAAGTATGGGGAGTAGCCCAGGTTGCTCCTGCACAAATATCAAACATGAAGGCGCTAGACTGGAAGACTGCTGAAGTCACTACAGCTCTAGTTGAATGTGCTTTCAAAGAATTCAAAACAATGCATTTCTTTCACCTACAACAAATTGAGGAATCTGTTGCCCATCTAACCAATGTCATTTTGTTTACAGGTTTTCCTAGTTTTGCATTTGAGTAACAGATAAACAACCAATCAGATGTTGATATCTTTTGTTCTGTGAATATAGAGAGTAATGGTCAATGGACATCCAATAAGTGCAACCAATATTCACCTTTATTAGCAAACTTGGGGAAGAAAACTGGTAGGTTAATAGTTTGATAGGGACTTCTGAAACCACCTTTGGTTGAAAAGAGAGGATGTTTCTTAGAACAACCTTATCCTTGTGAAAATTCAAATTTGGTGGTTTACAAGATAAAAGTTGAATTTCTGAAATTCTTCTGGTGGAAGTTATAGCCACTAAGAAAATGGTTTTCCAGGACAGAAACTTAAGATCACAATCTGCTGCCAGTTCAAAAGGAGGTTGTACGACTACCTGCAACACCAAATTCAGGTCTCAAGGAGGGGTTGGAACTTTGTAAGAAGGCTTTAAAAGACGCGCATCTCTCAAAAAAGCTTTACAAAGTTTATGAGAAGCAAGTGATGAGTCTTCAAATCCAATATGAAAATTAGATATAGCTGCTAATCGAACTTTAATAAAACACAAAGCCCCTTCTTTGAATAGGGAGGCTAAAAATTCAAGAATCTTATGAATGGGTGCTGAAAAGGATCAACGTTATTTTGACTTGCCCAAAGGAAAAACCTTTTCCATTTACTGTTGTAAAATTTACGTGTAGATGGTTTGTGAGAAGCCAAAAGTATGCGTCAGACAGGTGAAGAGACCATAGATTGTCTGGTTATTGATGGAATTGGAAAAAGCAAGCTGCCAACTTGGAGGTTCAAGATGTCTGGGTGGATCATGCCTGTCCGATGGTACAGGAGATCTAGAACCAGGTCCAGAATCCAAGGTTGGTAAATTCTAGGAGGCCACAGGAAGGGAAACCAAATCTGTCGAGGTCAATAAGGTACAATAACAATTACCTTGGGCTTCAACTGGTTTTCTTTCTGTAGAAACTTTAGAATTAAAGGCATAAAGATGACCGGAGGGCCAAATGTGGACAAGAGCATCCCTCAGTGATTAGTTGCTGCACTTGTTGTTTAGGGAGAGGTGAAAAAGATCGCAGCAAGACTGACCCCACTGACGGAATATTCTCAATCACACTTGGATTGAGGGACCACTCATGAAGCAGGAGTATGCATCTGTTCAGTCTGTCCGCTATCACACTGGGACCTCCCCAGAATGTACACGGTCATGAGAAAGCGGTTGGATGAGATCACCCACTGCCACACACACAACTTCGACACAAGTAACAGGACCTGGTTCCTCCTCACTTGTTAATGTACCAAACTGACTTGCTGTCCATTTGAAAAACAGTGGTCTCTGAAGGGGAAGCATCCCGGAAGGCCTGCAACTCTTAAACGCACCGCTCTCATCTCTAAGACCCTGACATAGAAAGTTGGTCTCCATGGGGGACCAAGCACCTTGGACAGTGTTCCCCAGATAATGCCTCCCCCAAATGGGAAGTGTCCGTGGTCACTGTGGCCTTGGGTTGAGACTGGGTGTAGAATTTGATCTGAATCTACCACTTCAGATCTCTCTTGCAAATGTTGGCGACTCCGATCAAAGTTGACATTGGTTGGAATAGGATTGAAAACTGTGTCACAAGCAACCAATGTAAAATTCTCGTGTGAAATCTGGCTAAGGGGACTAAAGTTATATCCACCACCATGGACCCCAGTGTCTGTAGAATTAGGCCTGCAGATATTTTCTAGCTATTAATCATCTTCATTTCTGAAATGATTTCTTGTAGTCTCAGTGGGGGAAGAGAGGCTATTGTTATCTGTATTCAGGACAGCTCCTATGACCTCTAAGGTTTGAGTTGGTTCGAGGTGAGATTTTTTTTGTAGTTTATGGTTATCCCCAGATAGGAACACATCTGCAGAACCTGCTCTCTTGCCTCTAACAACCGATGCCTGGTCGGAGCAGTAATTAGCCAGTTACCAAAGTACGGAAGCACCCAGAATCCCAGCAATCTCAAGTGAGCAGCTACCACTGCCATGCACTTAGTGAAACACCCTGGGGGCTGTGGTGAGACCAAAGGCAAAGCTCTGAATTGATAGTGACTGGCTCCCAGCCAGAAACTGAGAAATAAATCTTCTGGATCACCTGTATATCTTTATATGATGAAATGCATCATGAAGGTCTACTGACCACATCCAGTCGTTCTGTTCCAAAAATGAAAGAATGAACTAAACCATGACCACCCTGAACTTAGAGTTTTCAACAAGTTAGTTCAACAAAGAGACCCAGAATTGGTCTCCAGTCCTCTGCCTTTTTTGGCACTAAAGAATCCTGAGTAAGTTCAGATTTTCTCTGGTCTGGCAGGACTGTCTGGATTATTTTTTCTAGCCGTTCTTAAATCTGTGGTCCTGCTTGCTCTCTCTGATCGGACGGGATAATAAGAGTTTTTTTTTTTTTTTTTTTTTTTGCAAATGGGGGGTGGAAGGGAAAATGATATAATACAGCCTCCGCAAATGATCCTCTGCACCCAGGTATCAGATGTTATTTCTAGCC
This sequence comes from Protopterus annectens, assembly GCF_019279795.1. NCBI lineage: Eukaryota > Metazoa > Chordata > Ceratodontiformes > Protopteridae > Protopterus > Protopterus annectens. Next base: position 1,173,044,782 of record NC_056745.1, read on the forward strand.
AGGCTCAGTAATGCAGGGAAAGTACACCCCCCCCCCCCAAACAGCCTCCAGAGGAAGACACTTGGGCCTCTTTTCAGGAGTGTTAAAAGGGTTTAGCGAAGAAATAATCTCTGTATCCTTGGTTCTGCGGGCCTCTTCTGTCAAGAGTTCAGAGTCTTCCACTGAAGCTCCCCCCTCTGCCCCTGGGGGAACCACCTCCACGTGGTGTCTTGAAAAGACCCTTGGGACTTTTTAAACCACATCTTTCCACTACATTGCTGTTCCCTTGAAAAGGGTTGTTGAGGAGTGGAAAAACGTACACCCATGGCAGACTGGGTCCTTTCATCTTTCCCCACACCTGGACAAAGTCTATAACTTTAGGGTCAAACAAAGATGTGTCATCAAACGGAGCACTGACGAATGAAGACTTGCAGGGCTCCACAAAAATCAAACAAGTGCATCCAGGTGTGTCTCCTGATGGCAACGCCCAAACCCGCTGTTAGTCATTCCTTCAGTTGCATGAGAAAGGAGCCTCATGGACGAGTTGGATTATGGACTCTAGGGTAGCCAACTAAGACCACAGAATCAAATAAAAACGAAACACCAAAAAAAACCAAGAAAATGCGAAACCAGCAACAGCGACAGAGTGAAACCAGGAATAGCGTAACACAACTTTATTTTCCGCTTTCGTCCGTAGACTTCATCAGAATGCAGAAAAGTAACAAAATCATGCCTTATATACCCCAGCTTAACTTAATCAGTGATAATCATTCAATTAACCATTTTAATAATTTAAAAATATATATGATAATAAATATCAAATAAACATTATAAAATATTACAAAATTATGTATGCATATGAAAAGCTTATCAGAGTCATTTTATGTAATGTGTAAACAAATAAAATCATTGGTTTTATCCACCCTCAATTTCTGATGTCTCAAATAACATTTTACATTGATAGACTCATTAAGCCCAGGGGGGTGATCCGACCTTAATTTAATTTGCCAGAAGGTTTCCCTCTCTAACAAAAAGTTTTTAAAATCCCCCTCCCTCATATCCTTGTGGCATACTTCTAAAATAGAAAATAAAAATTTGTTAAAATCCCTACATACAATGCTATGTTTAAAGAGGGCATTTTTATCATCTTTCGTCTTAATACAGTACAAATGCTCCCTAATACGTACTCTAAGTTCCCTCGTTGACATTCCTATATAAAATGCCGTGCAAGAGGAGCACAAGGCTATGTATACTATGCCAGAAGTGCGGCAATTTACATAGAAAACTTTATTGGAGGTGATAACAGAAATATAGGGTCCAACAGAAATGAACCTACACATGTTGCACCCATTGCAACAGTGCATTCCTTTCTTAACTGTTAATCTATTATCCTTGGACAACCTACTTTGTGTCAGAATACTTTTTAAATTACATTCGTTTCTCTGGACAACCAAAGGTTTATCACCTAAAATGTGACACATTTCAGAATTACCTCTAATTACCCTCCAATTTTTGTTCAGAATATCCTTGATGTATCTTGCGTCAGAGCTCATTCCCAAAGTACACACTGTCCCAGTAGTTAATATGCTGTTAGTTTTAACTGGTTTAGTGTTGTTTTTATTGTTCGTTAAACACAGTATAGGTGCAAAATCAGTGTTGCGTCTATTAAAAACTTCTGTAGCAATGTCAGTAAGTTCAACCAATGGAAAACCTCTGTCTGTAAAAAGGGAAATGATGAAACCAAATTCATTTAAGGCATCAGAATATTTGGACGTCAGACGGCTGGCTCTAATAAACTGGCCTTTGGGAATGTTTGAAATGACATGTTTTGGGTGCCCACTACTGTAATGGAGATACCCATTATTAAAAGTTTGTTTTCTATGGATAGAACTATGTAATCTCCTTTCATCATCATCCCAAAATAAATTAACATCCAAAAAATCTATATTAGCACCATTGCCACCTATAGTAAATTGGATAAATGTTGAGTAAGAATTCATGTCTTTAAGAAACAAATCTAAATTCAAGTCCTTACGATCCATGATAAAAAATAAATCATCTATAAAACGACAATGGAACATAATTTGATACTTCTTAGCTAATATAGGCATAAAATCACACTCCCACATCGCCATGACTATATTGGCATATGCAGGAGCAGCTGGGGAACCCATAGCTGCTCCCTTCTTTTGTCTGTAATAAGTCTGTTCAAATACAAAAAAATTATTTTCTAAAATCATCTCCAAAAACCTGCATATTAAAGAGATTGTTCTTGGTGAAAAACCATGATAATGTCTCGATAAATAATTGTTCACTGCCTCTATTCCTGATTCATGAGGAATACAGGAATACAGTGAAACAACATCCGCAGTAACCATCACATGTAACATGGGATCAAAACAACATGTTGTCAAAAATGTGTTTAATTTTGTTAAAAAATGCCAAGAATCTTTTAAAAAAGACAATTCTTCTTGAATGGTGGAACCAAGTAGTGCATCAATGACAAGAGCCAAACCTTCAGTGATGGAATGTGGTGAAGACACAATTGGTCTTAAAGGAGGATTTAATAAAGATTTGTGAGATTTGGGAATTCCAAAAAATGCCCCAATACGTGGATGTTCAATTATACAGAAATCATACAATTCACCACTGATGTCACCTTCCTTCAGTTGACGGTGTAGGATGAATGCTCAAGTTGAGTAAAGGATCCTCTGCCGCTTCTGCCATGGTGAACAGCAACAAATAAAAACGAAACACCAAAGAAAACCAAAAAAATGCGAAACCAGCAACAGCGACAGAGTGAAACCAGGAAGCCGGACTTTTTTGAATTCCCAGTCGTCGGGGGACGAAACTTAGGACATTCCAATAGTGCTCTTAGTGTAATAAATTTGACGGATCATGTTTTTTCTTCTGTAGAGCTTGACGTTTTAAAATTAGGGTTGAATTTTGTACCCAGATTCAAGGCTGAATATGTTAAAACTACTGTGGATATAAAAAAATATGTGAGAAAACTCAACCTGCAGTATTTATTGCATGATGTATCCAGAACTAATAAGGTTTTTTTAAAACCATCTACTTATAGTCCTAGGTTACACCACACATTAAACATCTTTGAGGAATTTTGTTTACAAGATGTAGCACATTTGTTAAATGAGAAACGACAAATAGACCATAATCTTACAGTCAATGAGATGAAGGCTTTGCATAATTTGAAATCATTATGTGATAGGATGAGATTTATGAAGAGTGATAAAGGTAACAACATTGTGGTTATGACAAAGGAATCCTATAGAGAAGGGATTTTGAAGGTTCTCAATAACACAGAAGAATATGAATCAATTTCCCTTTTTGAGATACACAAACGACAAGGAGCCATACATTCATACTTATATGAAGCCTTCATGGAAGGTGACATCAGTGGTGAATTGTATGATTTCTGTATAATTGAACATCCACGTATTGGGGCATTTTTTGGAATTCCCAAATCTCACAAATCTTTATTAAATCCTCCTTTAAGACCAATTGTGTCTTCACCACATTCCATCACTGAAGGTTTGGCTCTTGTCATTGATGCACTACTTGGTTCCACCATTCAAGAAGAATTGTCTTTTTTAAAAGATTCTTGGCATTTTTTAACAAAATTAAACACATTTTTGACAACATGTTGTTTTGATCCCATGTTACATGTGATGGTTACTGCGGATGTTGTTTCACTGTATTCCTGTATTCCTCATGAATCAGGAATAGAGGCAGTGAACAATTATTTATCGAGACATTATCATGGTTTTTCACCAAGAACAATCTCTTTAATATGCAGGTTTTTGGAGATGATTTTAGAAAATAATTTTTTTGTATTTGAACAGACTTATTATAGACAAAAGAAGGGAGCAGCTATGGGTTCTCCAGCTGCTCCTGCATATGCCAATATAGTTATGGCGATGTGGGAGTGTGAGTTCATGCCTATATTAGCTAAGAAGTATCATATTATGTTCCATTGTCGTTTTATAGATGATTTATTTTTTATCATGGATGGTAAGGACTTGAATTTAGATTTGTTTCTTCAAGACATGAATTCTTACTCAACATTTATCCAATTTACTATAGGTGGCAACGGTGCTAATATAGATTTTTTGGATGTTAATTTATTTTGGGATGATGATGAAAGGAGGTTACACAGTTCTATCCATAGAAAACAAACTTTTAACAATGGGTATCTCCATTACAGTAGTGGGCACCCAAAACATGTTATTTCAAACATTCCCAAAGGCCAGTTTATTAGAGCCAGGTCCAAATATTCTGATGCCTTAAATGAATTTGGTTTCATCATTTCCTTTACAGACAGAGGTTTTCCATTGGTTGAACTTACTGACATTGCTACAGAAGTTTTTAATAACACTGATTTTGCACCTATACTGTGTTTAACGAACAATAAAAACAACACTAAACCAGTTAAAACTAACAGCATATTAGGTACTGGGACAGTGTGTACTTTGGGAATGAGCTCTGACGAAGATACATCAAGGATATTCTGAACAAAAATTGAGGGTAATTAGAGGTAATTCTGAAATGTGTCACATTTTAGGTGATAAACTGGTTGTCCAGAGAAACAATGTAATTTAAAAGTATTCTGACACAAAGTAGGTTGTCCAAGGATAATAGATTAACAGTTAAAAGGAATGCACTGTTGCAATGGGTGCAACATGTGTAGGTTCATTTCTGTTGGACCCTATATTTCTGTTATCACCTCCAATAAAGTTTTTTCGGTGCGGCTATGTAAATTGCCGCTTCTGGCATAGTATACATAGCCTTGTGGCATTTTATATAGGAATGTCAACGAGGGAACTTAGAGTGCATTAGGGAGCATTTGTACTGTATTAAGGCGAAGATGATAAAATGCCCTCTTTAAACATAGCATTGTATGTAGATTTTAACAAATTTTTATTTTCTATTTTAGAAGTATGCCACAAGGATATGAGGGAGGGATTTTAAAACTTTTTGTTAGAGAGGGAAACCTTCTGGCAAATTAAATTAAGGTCGGATCACCCCTGGGCTTAATGAGTCTATCAATGTAAAATGTTATTTGAGACATCAGAAATTGAGGGTGGATAAAACCAATGATTTTATTTGTTTACACATTACATAAAATGACTCTGATAAGCTTTTCATATGCATACATAATTTTGTAATATTTTATAATGTTTATTTGATATTTATTATCATATATATTTTTAAATTATTAAAATGGTTAATTGAATGATTATCACTGATTAAGTTAAGCTGGGGTATATAAGGCATGATTTTGTTACTTTTCTGCATTCTGATGAAGTCTACGGACGAAAGCGGAAAATAAAGTTGTGTTACGCTATTCCTGGTTTCACTCTGTCGCTGTTGCTGGTTTCGCATTTTCTAAGACCACAGAATCCTTAACCTCTGCAGAGAAGAATTCTGAAAGCGCATCTGAAAGCTCATTAATCAGATCCCTCCGCAGTCTGGCAAAATGGGCCAAGAAATGCAAGGACCATAAAAGCAAAAGGTTGTTGAAGCACAAACCCATTTACCAAACCTATCCATCGCCAGACACTTCTTGTCGGGAGGATAGATAGAGGAAATTTCCTCATCTAGCTCTTTTTTTGTTGCTACCGCTATGACCATGGCATCAACAGGCAAACCTCTGGACCAGAATTGTTCATCCTTTGAGGCAATGATAATTTTGTCAGGTCTCCGTGGAATGGGTACACTGGTGTCGGGAGCCTTCCATGCCCACTGAGTGATCAACTCAATGAGCTTATTGGCAGGCGGACTTACCCAGGATATAGGCATGTAACAAAAGCCTGCAGGTACACAGACTCCTCAGAAGAATTACTGGACTTCCTAGAAATCTTTAAAATACAGAGGTGATTGGATGTCTCCAAAGGAAACATCAGGAGTTAATCTTTGAGATCATTTGCCCTCGAAGTCAGTGTCTTCTGTGACAGATTCCTCCAGGGAATCAAAGTGCTTCCTCTTTACTCCTTCGGGACCTCCTCAGTGGAATGATCTGGGAAGTATCAGAAGAGGGTATTCCCTTACAGGACTCCGTTTTGGTACTCACTCTCCTCGTGGAGACAACTGTCAAGACTTTGAACGCAGGTGTGACAGGGATGTGTGTTCTAAGTAGGAAGGAGCCGAATGACTGACAGCTACAGTCATAGCTTTTTCCATAGCCTCAAAAACTGATCCACCCAGAAAAGTGAAGGACCCCAGATCTAAAATGGAAACCTAGGTCACCCCTGCTCTGAAGAAATCACTCGAAGCAGAAGCCCGAGCTGAACTGATCCACGCCAAAGCTCCTAAGTGCAGAGAAGGCTCCGAAAACATAGGGGTCGACTGTAGCCCCTTGGGACTGACAGGACAGATACAGCCCCAAGAGGTCTCCAGTTCCAGCTGAACATAAGAGTGGAGATCAATAACTGGCTCTGAAAATAAAAATCTTTGGTTCCAATGTAGACGGCACCGGGTAGCGCGGAACCACAGTCTCTAAGCCTTCAAGTAAAATTAAAGGAGGAAGTAAAGTGGGATTAGCTGAAGAATGGAATCCTTGACCCATCAGGGTAGAAACCGAGGTGGATCCTGTCATACCTTGCGCCCAAAGGATTTTTCTCACCAATTTCTCCACATCGTCTTCAGTTAGACTTTCAGAGGAATGGGCCGACATCACAGAAGGCGATTTAGGTATCTCCAAGAATAGTGATGGAAGTCGTTCTGGAAAAGGATCACTGCAGGGTGAACACTTTGTTCTTGGAAGAAGAATTTGTCGAATCCTGCAACTGTGGTTTCAGATCACAGGATCTCTGCACCGAAGTCTGTCCTTGACCTGTAATTTTAGGAACCAAACAGCTAGTCTGTTCTAATAGACTTGCTGCAATTTTCGGTTCCGATGAAACAGTCAGAGCCCATGTTTGTGACTTTTTTCCTGTCGGTTCTGAAGGGGAAGATTTAAGTCTGAGCCAATAGAGATGTCGGCAACAACATACTTTTCTTTGTATTCTCAGAAACTCTGGAAGATGACGATAAGACTAGAAAAATCAGATTTGCTTCTTAATTTCTCTTTAGAAGTGGCTCAAGATAACACCTTGCTGAAAGAAGACAGAAGCAGGCCTTTTAAGACAAATGTTTCCATTCGACAAGTGCTCTAACTAAAGGAATGACAAATAGAGCAAGCCTCCTGAACATGGCGGGGGCCCAAAGAGTAAATACAGAGTGCATGTCAAAAAAGGTTATTTTATCATCACATTTCTGACCATGTTTAAATCTAGCTGGAGCCTTTTTCTTTTTCCGCCATATCTTTTCTACACACACCCATACCACACAGAAAAACTGAGGAAATTACAGTAAAAGTTATTTTTTTATGAGAAAAATAATTCAGAAATAAAAATGTATCAACAGTAATAATAAAGAATTACACAAAAAGTTAGAGGAAAATACCAGCAATGACATTCAGAATATACTTAGTGTAGAGAAAGGGAAATAAAGATAATACTATTTAGAGTACTTGCATACAAGAAAGACAAAAGGGTAAGGGATTTTATGAACTACAGAGAAAAAAATAGAATAACTGAAAGAATTTAATATATAAAAAGGAATCTCTTATCTGCTCCAGAGCAACTGGCACCACATCTGAGACAAAAGCGGCAAACAAGACCCGAGGTAACTGGGATAGGTAAATTGTGGGTAAGGGATAAGCTCAAGAGTTTTTTGGTTGCCACAAGCTATGGTAGGGTCAGAAAGTACAGTTTTGTACCTACCATAAATGTAGATGTTCGAGTGCTAATACAGCTGCAGTCATAACAGATAGGTTCTCCTGCCGTCAGGCGGGTCCTCGGTCGGCCGAAATCCAAAGTCTAGGTCTGGCGTCGGTTGTCGTCGCTTCTTCCCTGACGTCAGTGTGACAGGGGTATAAAAGAACCAGCCGACGCCATTTTCTTCAGTTTTTCTTGCCCCAGATGTCAGGTGCCCCCAGAAGGAAGGCAATACATAAATTTATGTAATAATGCAATGCAATATAACCAAAATACAGTAGTCGCAAGCAAATACACAATAAAAGAATACCCCAAATCAGGTTGTACGAGGAGGTGTAAGCCAATAGGCCCCTCTCAAAAGGGGAAGGAGGGAGGGAAACCTGGACTGCAGCTGTATTAGCACTTGAACATCTACATTTATGGTAGGTACAAAACTGTACTATGTTCATCGTGCATACAGCTGCAGTCATAACAGATGGGCAGAATCCCAAAGCTAAAAAGGGGGTGGTAGGCACTAGGTGGAACTAGGAGGAGCCAGGATGCCCTGCAAGACTGCAGTGGCAAAGCCTGCTCTAGTTTTGGAGTATAACGGTAGGTGGTAGTGCTTGGAGAAGGTATCCACAGAACTCCAAGTGGCTGCTTCCAAAATTATCTTTGGTAGGAACTCCTCTGAGGAAAGCTGCAGAGGTAGCTGTGGCCCTTGTGGAGTGAGATCTGATGCCTGCAGGTACAGTTTTACCATGAAAAGAGTAACAAAAGCGTATGCAGTGGGCTATCCATTTTCAGATTGCCTGTTTGGAAATTGGCTTCCCTTGAGCTCCTATAGCATAGGACACAGAGTTGTTCTGATTTTCTGAAAGGCTTTGTTCTGTCCAAATAATAGCGCAGCTGCCTGTGGATGTCCAAGGAATGTAGTAGTCTCTCCCCTTTGTTTTGAGGATTAGGGTAAAAGGTAGGTAAGTGGATAGCCTGATTCAAAGCTACTCTGGATACCACCTTTGGCATAAAGGACGGGTTGGTTCGTAAGGAAACTCTGTCCTGATGGAAAATGATGAAAGGCTGCAAAGCCATGAGGGCTTGTAGTTCCGATACCCTGCGAGCTGAAGTGATAGCCAGAAGGAAGACTGTTTTCCAGGACAAATATTGCAAATTTGTTGAGGCAGCTGGCTCAAAAGGAGGCAAGGTCAGCTTTTCTAGAATGAAATTGAGGTCCCAAGCAGGTATAGGTTGTTTCCTTGGGGGGTTTATATTCTTAGCCCCTCTGAGGAACTGTCTTAAGAGGGGGTGAGAGAATAAAGGTGGATCAGTGTTGTATTCTGCAGAAATGGCTGAAGCATGGATTTTGATGGAGGAGAATGAAAGTCCACTGCTTAGCAGCTCAGCTAGATACTGTAATATTTGAGGTAAATTCAGTTTTCCAGGATTCTGGCCCTTTTTCTCATTCCAGGCACAGAACAGTTTCCATTTTGCGGAGTAAGCTTTTCTAGTAGACGGCCTTCTGGCCTCCAAAATGACATCCTGCACCTCCTTGGAGAGTAGGGTCTGTTGTGAAGTTAAGGAATCTTCCATGCGGCCAGATTGAGTGTTTTCAGCTGACTGTGAAGAGTTTTGAAGCTGTGCTGAGTCAGAAGAAGAGGCATTAGAGGTAGGGTCCATGGTTGGGAATGCGTCAGGCTCCTCAGGAGTGGGTACCAGTGCTGTCTTGGCCAGTCTGGAGCAATGAGAATCATTTTTGGTCTGTCTGCTCTGGTTTTTAATAGAACTTTGGGCAGCAGAGGAAGAGGTGGAAAGGCATAAACTGTCATTGTTGTCCAACTGAAAGAGAGAGCGTCCACTCTCCAGGCCTGTGGATGTAAAGTCCTTGAGCAGAATTTTGTCAATTGGTGATTTTTGTGGGAGGCAAAGAGATCTATGTCTGGCCTTCCCCATGCTTGAATTATCTCTGTAAAAACTTGAGGATGCAACTTCCATTCGTGTGGATCTGTCATATTTCTGCTTAGGTTGTCTGCCAGCGTGTTTTCCTTGCCTGGCAAGTACTGTGCTTGAAGTTAGATTTGTAATTCCAGAGCCATGTTCCAAAGTGACATGGCCAGCCTGCATAGGGAATATGAATGGGTTCCTCCCTGTTTATGTACCACATTACTGTGGTGTTGTCTGTCCTTATCAATAGTTGACCTGGATGCAGAAGGTCTTTGAAAGCTATAATAGCATTTATTACTGCTAGCATTTCCTTTTGATTGATGTGAAGGTGCTTTTCTTTTTGGGACCATTTGCCCTGAATGCACCGATCTGTCATGTGCACCCCCCAGGCGTAGTCCGAGGCATCTGTTGTGATGACTTGATTTGCTTGAGGCTTGCAGAATGGGAGACCTGTGTTTGTTTGGCATGCTTGAGCCCACCACAGAAATTCCTTTTGAAGACATGGAATTAGTGGTATTACTGTTTCCAAACTGCGGCTGTGTTGAGACCATAGGTTTTTCAGGTACCATTGAAGTTTCCTCATGTGCAGCTTTGCACATGGGATTAGTAGGATGCAAGATGCCATGAATCCCAGAGCCTGCAGGATTTTCCTTGCAGTCAGCCTGGTGAAATTTGCTAGTTTTCTGAAGTATTGAGTTAGTTGCCCCTGTTTCTCTGGCGTGAGGTAGGCCATCTGGGCGTTTGTGTCCAAGTTGGCACCCAGGAAAATTATTTTCTGACAGGGTATTAGCCTTGATTTCTTTTTGTTGACTGTGTATCCAAGAAAATTCAACAACATTATTACAAAAGCCAAATGTTTCAGAACTATGTGCTTGCTGTCAGCTTGGATCAGGCAGTTGTCCAAATATGGGTATATTTGTATCCCTTGAAGTCTGCAGTAGGCAATTACTGATGCCAGGCATTTCGTGAATACTCTGGGTGCAGTAGATAAGCCAAAGGGCAATGCAGAGAATTGATAATGGGTTGAACCTGCAAGAAATCTGAGGTATCTTCTGCAATTTTGTCTGATTGGGACATGCAGGTATGCCTCCTTGAGGTCCAATGTTACCAGCCAAGACTCCTTGCCCAGCATGGGAAGAAGCTGCTGTAATGTGAGCATCTTGAATTGTGGCACGAGTAAAAATGTGTTTAGGATGGATAGGTCCAAAATAGGTCTCCAATCTTTTCCCTTCCTTGGTACCAGGAATAGTCTGGAATAAAAACCTTGACCTTGTTCTTGATTAGGTACCTCTTGAATAGCTTTCATGTCCATGAGATCTGAAATTTGTCTTTGTGCCTCTGCCCTTTGTGTGGCAGGTTTGGCATGCCTCTCATTTTTGGAAGGGTGTGAAAATGGAATCTGTAGCCTCTGTTTATGATGTCCAGGATCCATTTGTCTTTTGTGACAATATGCCAATTTTTCGAAAATAATGCCAGTTTTCCGCCTAAGGGTGCTGCCATTTGAGCCTTGCTTGGTATGCAAAGGGGAAAGTCATTGGGTTTGCTTTCTGAATGGCTGCGAACTATCCTCACCACCTCTTTGTGTAGGAGCTTGCCACTGTCTGCCTCTAAACGATCCTTGAGATTGCCCTCTGCCCCTCGGGCACCTGTATCTACCTCTTTGGGGTCTGTCCGTGGCTGGAAAGGACCAATTTTTGGAAGGCCAATTTCTATTGAAACGTGGAGGTTGTACCTGTAGAAAATCATTCACTGTTTGCATTGATTTAGCCTTTTCTTCCATTTTCTTTAATACCTCCTCAGCTTTAACACCAAATAATACATCCTTTTGTAGAGGGGCATCTAGTAATTTAGCTTTGACATGATCTGGTAAGGTTTGCTCCTTGCGCCAGGCATGTCTACGTACGACTGATCCTGTAACAGCAGCTCTACATGAGGCCTCTTGAGCATCAAAACCACATTGCAAGGTATGTTTACCCACTTATTCTGCACTATGTATCAAATCCTGCAACTCCTTCAAGTCTGGTTGTTCAGGTTGCAACATTTTGCTTCTCAACTGTGATAACAGAAACTGTTGGTACTTTAACATATGGAACTGGCAGTTTAATGCCCTCAAGGTTAAGGTGGCCGAGGTGTATACCTTTTTTCCCCACCTTTCTAAAGATCTGGAATCTCTCTCGGAAGGTAATGGATTTTTAGCAGTGGAGGCCTTAATTCCCTTGGGGCCCTGTGAGATAGTTTCTGGGTCAGCCGCATGGCTTTTGTATAAAAATTGGTGCGAGTCAGGAACCCAGTAGTACCCGTCAGGCTCGACTGGGGCTGGAGGTAGAGAGTCTGGGTTAAGGCAGGCCTCGGAATACACATCATCTAGTATGTCTAAGACGGGAGGTATAGCCAGAGGCCTGTGCTGAGGTAGCAAGAGAAAATCCCTAAGCCTTTTCTTGGAGTCGGAGTACTCTTGGCCTTCCCAGTGGAAGTGTTCCCCTCAAGGTATGCAAGGTTTCCCCAAATCAGTAATCCTCTGGGGGGGAGACAGAGGGAATGGACTCCTCTGCATCAGAATCTTCAAAAGGGGAGTAAGAATGTTCCTGTTCATCAGAGTGCTCTGAAATAATGGAGGCCTGGTCAGAGGAGGGGGATTCTTCCTCCACTCTGGGCCTTTTGTCCGGGGGGGGGGGGTTGGGAACCCCTGAGAAGAGTAATTAAATCCTCAGCCATTTTCAGCATCTGTTTTTTAGGCATGGGGCCTGGAGAAGGGCCCTGTGTAGCTTGTCTCTTAGAATGCATGGCTGCTTTAGACTTAGTGAAAGCCTTGATGGAAAAAGAAGAGGAAGGTCTGAAGACCCCTTGAGAGGAGGCAGACCTGTCTACATTTTGAGTTTCACCACGGAGAGTGGCTTCGGTATCTGTAGGTTGGCGTGTGGGCCGAGGAGCCTGCGACCTCAGGCACAGTAGACACCACCAATGAAGTGTCGTCGGTAGGCAGGGGCTGCGTAGGCGCCTCGCTGAGAACCGGACCACCTGTAGTCGGCTTTGGCGTGGTGTAGGCCGCAGACCTCGTGTGTCGGTCCTTATCTTTGTGTTTTTTAGACAAAACTGGAGTCGGAGTATCCGACGACATAATGTAGTTAAATTTTTTGCCAAAATAGTGCTGGGCGAACATTGCCCGACGCTTAATGGTGCGTTTGTTGAATGTAGCACAAAAACGACAGACCGAGACGTCGTGGTCTGGGCCTAAGCAAGGAATGCAGAGGGAATGAAAATCCTTATGCGTTATTCGCTTCCCACATGAAATGCAATTATTAACTTTGTCTGACATCGGTCTGAGGCAAGAAAAGTTTCCCCAACGTGGTACTTAGCTTTCAAGAAGACTTCGGTTGCAAAATTTTCATAATTTCAGGAGCTGGCCGACCGGCACTTGCGAACTGCTTCTGCTTCGGGCACCGCGCGGCAAGAAAGACTGAAGAAAATGGCGTCGGCTGGTTCTTTTATACCCCTGTCGCACTGACGTCAGGGAAGAAGCGACGACAACCGACGCCGGACCTAGACTTTGGAATTCGGCCGACCGAGGACCTGCCTGACGGCAGGAGAACCCATCTGTTATGACTGCAGCTATATGCACGATGAACATCTGGTTCAGAAAATAGGAACCAAACCCAGAGGTTGAAGACAGAATGAAAACTGACAAGGAACAGTAGTGTAAATCTTACCATAACCATAGATGCCCTCCTCTTCCATGTTGCAGTATTCATAACACGAGGGATTCCCCGCCTAGGCAACCCAAACGTCCAGCCAATATACCAAAGACTTAAGCTACTGCTAGGTACTTGTGACACTGCACACAGGATGCAGCCAACGTAAGCCATAAGTGACGTCTGCATGCATCATCCTCAGAACTGAATGCCACAGTCAAAACACCAGTCTATGAATAAGATGAAAAGGCATTTATCCTCCAAGGAATAACATGAACCAAGGGGGAAGGTGGGTGGTATAGAATACTGCAACATGGAAGAGATCATCATCTTTGGCTATGCTAAGACTTTACACAACCACTCTAAGTACTTCTATTCTCATGTTGCAGTATTCATAAAGTACAGTTTTGTACCTACCATAAATGTAGATGTCCGAACTGGATAGCATCTGCAGTCATAACAACTGGGTTGTCCTGTCGTCAGGCAGCCCTTCGGTCGGCCGGATTCCAAAGTCCGGGTCCGGCTTCGGCTGATGTCGCACTTCACCCGACGTCATCTCTGTTGGTCTTCGGGTATAAAGCCATCAGCCCACGCCATTTTCCTCAGTGTTTCTTGCCCCAGATGCCAGTTGCCCTCTTGGAAGGCTAAATTTTGGGTAAATGCCAATGTTTCCAAAAAGATAGAAGGCAAACAAAAAATAAGCATGTATGTACATATATACAAACAAATACACCATAAGAGACCCCCCCCAGCCAGCTATTAGGAGGGTAAATACCCTAGGGGTACCACAGAGGGAAGGAGGGAGGGTAATCCTGACTGCAGATGCTATCCAGTTCGGACATCTACATTTATGGTAGGTACAAAACTGTACTATGTCCTTCATGGATGCATCTGCAGTCATAACAACTGGGTAGAATACCATAGCCAACTAGGGGAGGAGGAAGAATAGATTATGGTGTGGATAGGATCCCTTGCAGTACAGCAGTGGCAAACCCTGCTCGGGATCTGGAATACAGAGGTAAATTATAATGCTTGGCAAATGTATGCACGGAGGTCCAAGTAGCCGCCTCAATAATGTCCTTGGTTGCCACTCCTCGTAAGAAGGCTGTGGTAGTGGCTGTTGCCCTTGTAGAATGAGGCCTTATGTTCTGTGGAATTGGTTTTCCATGAAAGGAGTAACAGAATCGTATGCAATTTCCTATCCATTTGGAGATTGTCTGTTTGGAAATTGCTTTTCCTTCCCTTCCTGTTGCATAGGCTACAAACAGCTGGTCAGTTTTTCTGTTACTTTTGTTCTGTCCAGGTAGTAGCGTAGCTGTCTATGTACATCCAAGGTATGCAGCATTCTTTCCCTCTGTTTTGTGGGTTTGGGAAGAAGGTAGGTAGGTGGATTGCCTGGTTTAAAGACACTCTGGATACCACCTTAGGCATAAATGTAGGATTAGTCCTCATGGACACTCTATCTTGGTGGAAGATTAGGAAGGGTTGTACTGCCATTAGGGCCTGAAGTTCAGAAACCCTTCTTGCTGAGGTTATTGCCAGTAGGAAAGCAGTTTTCCACGATAGATGCTGCAGGTCTGCTGTTGCTGCTGGTTCAAAAGGTGCGAGTGTCAACTTTTCCAGCACAAAGTTCAAATCCCAAGCTGGCAATGGTGGTTTCCTAGGAGGTTTTACATTCTTGATCCCTCTGAGGAACTGCCTGAGTAAAGGATGTGAAAAGACAGGTGGATCAAAGCTGTATTCTGCTGAAATAGCTGATGCATGTATCTTGATGGAGGAATAGGACAGGCCTGTATGTAGAAGCTCTGCCAAATACTCCAGAATGTTAGCAATGTCTATATTGGACACATCTTTTCCTCTTTCAGCACTCCAAATGACAAACCTTTTCCATTTTCCTGCATAGTTCCTTCTTGTTGAAGGTCTGGGCTTCAAGGATAATGTCTTTAACCCTTTGGGAAAGCTCTGGATTAGTTGCTGCTATGTGATGTTCCATGCAGTCAGTTGCAAAGTTTTTAGGTTTGGATGCATGATGCTGTAGTTGTTCTGGGTTAACATCAAAGGCATCAGGGTATTGGCCATATTTTGTCCCGAGACATGCTCCTCAGCAATGGGTACCAGTGTTGTCTTGGCCAGTTTGGAGCTATCAGGGTTATCCTTGGACGTTCCTCCTTGATTTTTAGTAATACCTTGTGTATCAAGGGAAGAGGTGGGAATGCATATGCTGTCAGACCTTTCCAGCTGAAGGAGAGCGAGTCCACTTTCCATGCAAGTGGGTGGAACGTCCTTGTGCAGAATTTTTGAGCTGGTGATTGAGAGGGAAGCGAATAGATCTATCTGTGGCATTCCCCATTTCTTTGAGATGGCCTTGAAGATGTCCGGGTGTAGCATCCATTCGTGAGCATCCGAGGTGGTTCTGCTTAACATGTCTGCTAGAGTATTCTCCTTTCCTGGTACGAACATTGCCTGTAACTGGATGTTGTAGCTGAGCGCCAGGTTCCAAAGGTCCAAAGTCATTCTGCATAGAGGGTATGAATGAGTGCCTCCCTGTTTGTTGATGTACCACATGACTGTGGTGTTGTCTGTCCTTATCATCAAATGTCCTGCTTTGAGGAATGGTCTGAATTTTTGGATTGCCAGCTTTACTGCCAGCATTTCTTTTAGGTTGATGTGCAAATGGAGCTGGTCCTGTGTCCACAATCCTTGTACGCATTTGTCCAGCATGTGAGCCCCCCATCCTAGGTCTGAGGCGTCTGTTGTGATGGTTTGGCTTGCTTGATAGTTGTGGAGAGGTAGGCCTGGATTTGACTGGCATGCTTGAGCCCACCATAGGAACTCCTGTTTTAGGCATGGGATTAGAGGAATTTCTGCTTCTAGGCTGTGCCTGTGTTGGGACCATAAATTCTTTAGGTACCACTGTAGTTTTCTCATATGTAGTCTGGCATGTGGAACCAAGATTATGCAGGATGCCATGAAGCCCAAGGCCTGTAGAACTTTTCTTGCTGTTAGCTTGTTCTGTTTTGTTAGTGCCAAGAAGTAAAGAGGGAGTTTTTTGTTTTTCTGCAGTTAGGAATGCCATTTGTTTTACTGTGTCCAATTCCACGCCCAAGAATGTCCTTGTTTGGGATGGTATCAGCCTTGGCTTTTGTAAATTGACTGTGTATCCCAGTGCTTGTAGCAAGTAAATGACCCTTTGTAAATCTGTTGTCAGCTTGCTTTTGTTGTCCCCCTGTAGCAGACAGTCGTCCAGGTATGGATAAATTTGGATTCCCTGTAGTCTGCAGTGAGCGATTACTGATGCCAGGCATTTTGTGAATACTCTGGGCGCAGTAGATAAGCCAAAGGGCAATGCTGAGAATTGATAGTGCTCTGATCCTGCAAGAAATCTGAGGTATCTTCTGCAAATTGGTCGTATGGGGACGTGCAGGTATGCCTCCTTGAGATCTAGAGTTACCAGCCAGCACTCCTTGCCCAGCATGGGAAGAAGTTGCTGGAGGGTCAGCATTTTGAATTTTGGGACAATGATGTATGTATTTAAGGTGGACAGGTCGAGAATAGGTCTCCAGCTTTTTCCTTTCTTGGAACTAGGAATAGTCTGGAGTAGAATCCTTTGCCTTGTTCTGTTATTGGCACTTTTCCACAGCTCTCATCTTTGTTAGTTGCATTATCTGCTGTAGAGCTTCTGTTTTTTGATTTGGAGGCAGGTTTGGCATTCCTCTTTTGACTGGTAAAGTGTGGAAGTGGAACCGGTATCCTTGGTCTATGGTTTGCAGAATCCACTTGTCTTTTGTGATATAGTGCCAGTTTTTCGAAAATAAGGTTAATTTTCCGCCTAATGGTGCTGCTATTTGTTCCCTGGTAGGCGGAGTTAGAATCAAGTCACTGTGCTGTTGTAGTGGCAGTGGCTGTGTCTGTGCCTCTGTTATTACCTTGCCACTGTCGTCCTCTGTAGGCACCCCCTCTGGATTGATTTCTGCCTCTGGGACGTCTATTCCTGCCCCTTTGGGATCTTGTGGAGTCAGGAAAGGACCAATTTTTGGCAGGGCAGTTCCTGCTAAACCTTGGGGGTTGAACCTGCAAGAAATCTTTAACTGTACAGATTTTGCCTTTTCTTCCATTTTCTTCATTACCTGCTGGGCAGGTGTACCAAACAAACTGGCCTTATCCATAGGTGCATCTAATAACTTAGCTTTAACATGATCCGGTAAGACCTGTTCCTTCAGCCATGCATGTCTTCTTATCACTGTGCCAGTCATGGCTGATCTAAATGAAGCCTCCAGTGCATCATAGCCACATTTTAAGGAATGGTTACTAACCTGTTGTATGTTATTTACCATTTCTAATATATATTTCTTATCTATAGAGTCATCAGAGGATAGCTTTTAGTTAACTGATCAAGCATAAACTCTTGGTATTGTATCATGTGAAACTGACAATTTAAAGCTCTAGCTGAGAGAGTAGCAGAGGTGTAAACCTTTTGCCCCATCTGTCTAAAGACCTGGCTTCCCTTTGAGAAGGAATAGGGTTTTTGCTGTGGTCGAGGCTGCTGCCTTAGGCCCCTGGGATATGGTTTCGGGTCTGCAAGTGGGGCCTTGTATAAGTGGTGATGAGTGTCTGGAACCCTGTAAAATCTGTCTGGTTTGACAGGGGCTGGAGGTAAGGAATCTGGTGCAGTGCAGACATCATTAAATGCATCGTCCACAACAGAGAGGACAGGAGGTATAGCTAAAGGCCTGTGTTGTGGTAGGTGCAGAAAAGTCCTAAGTCTTTTCTGGAATCTGAGAAATCCTGTTCCTGCCATTGGAATTGTTCTCGCATGGCATGTAAGGTTTCCCCAAAGGAGAATTCTTCTGGTGGAGAAGCAGCTGGAATGGATTCTTCAGCATCTGAGTCTTCATAATTGGAGAAATGAGCCTCTGGCTGGTCTGTAATATCAGAGTCCTCCGGAATCATCAGAGGACACAGGCTCGGGGGCTCTGCTCTAGGTCTCTTTTCTGGGGCTGAGAGGCCCTGTCTGGGTGAGATTGAGATCCCCTAATTAAGGATATTAAATCCTCTGCCAGAGTAAGCATTTGTGAACTAGAAGTGGGCCTAGTAGAGGGGCTTAACAGGCACTGATTTAGTAGATTTGGCTGCTTTAGCCCTGGCAAAGGCCTTAATAGACATGGCTGCAGGAGGCCTAGCAGCACCACGTGCTGGGGTAGAGACATCCAAAGGGATGGTGTCAGATAAGTCACTAGTAACCACTGTAGGTAAGATTTCTGAGGCCGTTTCAAGTAAGGTAGCAGGAGCCTCAGTAGTAGTCATTGATTCAGCTGTGCTTTGATCAGTTTTCGGTTTCGGCGAAACCGAGACACTCATGATTTGCTTAACCTTGTTTCCGGCCGAAACGGCGGACCGCGAATGTCGGTCTTTTCTTTGCGTTTAACAATCTGGGTAGTCGGAGGATCCGGCGGCATAATGTACGCAAAATCTGAGCGAAAAACTGTTCAGCAAACTCCAACCGGCGCCTAAGCGTTCCGGTTGAATGAGGCACAGGCTGAACAGGCTGCTACGTCGTGGTCTGGGCCTAAACAAGGCAAACAGTAAGAGTGGAAATCTTTATGAGGTATTTGTTTCCCACAAGTTAAACAGTTACTGACTTTTTCTGACATCGGCTGAGGCAAGAAAGAGTCCCCAACGGGTACTTAGCTTTAGAAGTCTTCAAGTAGTATTCGGAAGTAGTAATCTCTGGATCTGACCGACCGGCACTTGCGAACAGCTTCTGCTTCGGGCGCCATGCGGCAAGAAAGACTGAGGAAAATGGCGTCAGCTGATGCCTTTATACCCGAAGACCAACAGAGATGACGTCGGGTGAAGTGCGACATCAGCCGAAGCCGGACCCGGACTTTGGAATCCGGCCGACCGAAGGGCTGCCTGACGACAGGACAACCCAGTTGTTATGACTGCAGATGCATCCATGAAGGACATCATGAGGGACAATACCAAAGAACACACATCAAATGAGCCAGCAAACTTTGACCTGAAAGTACATTTATTATAAAAATAAAAAAAGACATATAAAACAACAAACAACCAGACCGGTTTCGGCTGGAACAAAACCCACAGTCTTCCTCAGTGTAAAATCAAATAATCAGATGTTGCTGTTTAAATACATACAACTGAAAATTCATTGGTTCAATCTAGAATTGTTCATTTAAACCAGGTGGAAATAATCCACCTAATTTGACAATCTACTTTTTCTTTGAAATTTAAAATAGAGTGCCAGCCTGTTTTGTTGCTTTTGTTACCCAATCTATGCTGATTTGTTTATGGCGTTTGTTTAAAAGCAGTTAATTTTTTTGCCAACTGCAGCAGTGATTGGTTGGTCTATTTGGCTACGTGCACTTGCGGATCCTTCTACATTGGGCAAACTTCACGTCCTCTCAGACTCAGAATATCTGAACATGTAAGTAATATCAAAAACAAAAACGTCAATAATGCTTTATACAAACATCTGTTACACAAAACTGCAAAGTTTTCCTTTATGGTAATTGATGTCATAAAATGTAACAAAAGCAACAAAACAGGTTGGCACTCTATTTTAAATTCCAAAGAAAAAAAGTTGATTGTCAAATTAGGTGGATTATTTCCACCTGGTTTAAATGAACAATTTTAGATTGAACCAATGAACTTTCAGTTGTATGTATTTAAACAGCAACATATGATTATTTGATTTTACACTGAGGAAGGCTGTGGGTTTTGTTCCAGCCGAAACCAGTCTGGTTGTTTGTTGTTTATATGTCTTTTATTTTTATAAAAAATTTACTTTCAGGTCACAGTTTGCTGGCTCATTTGATGTGTGTTTTTTGAATTTCTGCTTTGAGCATTGCAACTGTTCTCGTGCAGGAGGTTCGCTTTTGATGGGACAATACCAAAGCTCATGCGAGTGGAAAGGGAGGTTGGAGCACAGTATGTCTCAATAAATCCATGAAGAAATGCCCTGGCAAAACCTGCCCTGGATCTGAAGACAGAGTCCAACTTGCAATGTTCAGTGAAGGTTTGGACAGAGGGCGAAGTAGCTGCTTCCAAGACAGAGGCAGCATCCAGATCCTTGAAGAAGGCCCCAGAGAAAGCTAGAGCCCTAGGGTAATGGGCTTTAACTGAGGAAGAAAGTGTTTTCCCCTGAATCAAGTAACAAAGAAATCGCAACAGATACCCAAGAGGAAATAGTCTATGTAGAGATGGGTCTACCAATTGCCCTAGGGTGAAAGGAAAAATACTCACCATAACATTCTAGGTTTGTTGTCCAGTACCTAGCCTTCAGTCTTGCTGGTTGGGTTCGGAGCCAAAACTCAGCTGAGACTCGGCCATATACCAAAGCTCGAGAGCTTCTACTGGCTCGTGGCCAAGCACTATCCCATAGTGCTTAGCGGCAATTCCCCAGATTTCGTTTGAGGGAGAAAAGTTCCTATGACATATTCAATATCCAAAAAGATAATACAAGAAAAACACGGTCATAAAGTTAACAAGAAAAGGCAAGAAGAGAATCTGACCTTATCTGCCAATTTTGAGAAATCTCCTTTAGATCGACAAGCAGAGGGATGGTTGGGTGGGATGCAAGACTGAAGGCGAGCTATACTGGACAACAAATATGGAACATTATGGTGAGTACATAACTTCTTTATGTTTTATCCCATCTCGCCTTCATTCTTGCTGGTTGGGACAGAGTCCCCAGCACCGTTTTCTTGGGTGGCTCAAGGGAATAAACTCTTCAGTACATTGGAACCAAAGGATGTCCTATTCTGGGAGGCCACATCTACTTTGTACGGAGTAATAAAGGTATGTGGGTTAACCCATGTAGCGGCAGTACAAATTGAATCCAATGGAAGTTTGGGTTGAAAGGCAATGGAGATAGATACCACTCTAGTTGAATACCCTTTAACTTTTCCTGGCGGTTCTTTATTGTGGGAATCGTAGAGCTAGCTGATGGTCTCAGTAAGCCATTTGGACAAGGTAACTTATGAGACTGCCAAACCTTTTTTATTTTCTTACTAAGAAAGTCAAACCAATTGTTTGTCTCTGAATTCTATGGTCCTACGCAAGTAAAAACTCAACTGTCTATGCACATCCATGGAGCCTATACTCTGCCTTGTTGCCATAGTTAGGAAAAACACTGGCAATTACATATTTTGGTTTAAATTTGCTTGAGAACAAACTTTCAGTAAGAAGGAAAAATTTGTTCCGAGGGAAACTATCTTTTGGAAGATCAAATAGGGTGGACAGATAGACAAGGCTTGCAATTCTGATACTCTCCTGGCTGAAGTAATTCCTGACAGTGTGTTTTCCAAGATAAAAATTTTAATGAACAAGATGATGCTGGTTCAAAAGGAGGCAGAATCAAAGATGATAATACTAGAATGAGGTCCCAAGGAGGAGAAGGTTCTCTGAAGGGTGGTCTTAACAGAAAAGAACCCTTGAGGAAAGCAGTGTATAGTCTATGGGACATTACACAAGATCCGAAGTCTCCCACATGGTAATTAGAAATAGCAACTAGTTGAACTCTCATAGTAGCTGCAGCTGCTCCTTGATTAAAAATTTCTGTCAGAAATTCCAGAATTGCAGGTATAGATACTGTAAAGGGATCTATGCATTTTTTTGTTATCCCAACAAGAAAACCTCTTCCATTTGCTTGCATAAAGTTTCCTAGTTGTTTGCTTGAGCGAGCAGACTAGAATGTGATGAACTGCTGAGGATAATTCCAGAAGCCTGGCCAAGATCAGAAGTGGATAAGCCAAGCTGTCAGCTTGAGGCTCTGGAGGGCAGGATGGAGCATTCCTGACGGATGCGGCAGAAGATCCAGCACTGGGTCCAGGATCCATGGGTCCTCCTAAAGGTGGGGCCAAATAAACGGGAACCAAATCTGATGAGGCCAGCATGGCGCAATGAGAATTAACCTGCGACTCAATGACTTTGGTTTCTATATAACCTCTGGAATCAAGGGAAAAGGGGGAAGGCATAAAGAAGTCCCATGGGCCAATCGTGAACAAGTGCATCCCTCAGCGACTCTCCCGGAGATTAGGGCAAAGTAGTTGCTGCATTTGGTACTGAAGGGATTGGCAAAAAGGTCACAGCAAGGCTGGCCCCATTTGCGAAAAATTAGATTCGCAACTTCCTGATTGGGAGACCACTCGTGAGGCATGAGAATCGCTCTACTTAGCCTGTCTGCTATAACGTTGGATTTCCCTGGGGATGTGCGTTGCTGTCAGAAAGAGTTGAGAAGATACTCCCAAACTTTCTGGGCCTCTCAACATAGGGGGTAGGATCAGATTCCCCCCTGTTTGTTGATGTACCATACCACCGGCATGGTCTGTCTGAATTGCAATAGTCCCCGTGGGAAGAGTTCTGAAATGCTTTCAACGCCAGAAGCACAGCCCTCATCTCTAGGATACTGATGTGCAAATGGTACTCGTGATCTTTCCAAACCCTTTGGAGCATCTGTCACAGATAATATCTCCCTCCACCCCATCTGGGACGCGTCCGTGGTTAATGTAGCAACAGGCTGCGGAAATTACAGCTGTGTACACTTACCATAAATGTATATGTTATTGTGTATTCACTGTTGCAGTTATTACATTTGGGTAATCTGCTGGCAGGTTGCACTCAGACGGCCTGATTAACAAAGTCTTGGGTCCTGCGTCGGTTGCTGTCCCTTCTTCCATAACATCAGGTCGTCAGGGGTATAAAACATGCAGCTGACGCCATTACATCAGTTTTTCTTGCACCAGATGTCAGGTGCCCCCTAAATGGGGAGCAAATAAAATTAAAAAAAAAAAAATAAAAAAAAAAAAATAAAAAAAAATATATACCTCCAATCCCAAAAGCAAATACACCAAAAGGGTAATTAAGGATAATGAAAGAAAGTAGAGGTACAGCCAGAGAAAAATAGGGGGCTGGAGGGAGGGTAACCAGGACTGCAACAGTGAAAACACTCGTACACTCGAACATCTACATTTATGGTAAGTGTACACAACTGTACTATGTTCTTCGTGTTTCACTACTGCAGTCATTACATTTGGGTAGATTCCCAAAGCTATGGTTGAGTGGAGGGAATTGTACAGCATTAGGACCAGCTAAAAGGCCCTGCAGGACAGCAGTGGCAAAGCCAGCTCTGGATTTAGAGAAAAGTGGTAAATTGTAATGTTTGGTGAACATATGAACAGAGCTCCAGGTATCAGCTTCTAGAATGTCCCTGGTAGGAACACCTCTGAGAAAGGCTGTAGAAGTAGATGCAGCCCTGGTGGAGTGGGATCTGATCCCCTGGGGGATAGTTTTTCCATGGTGCATATAGCAGAAACTAATACAATGGCTTATCCATTTGGAAATGGTTTGCTTTGAAATAGCCTTTCCCTCTGCCCCTACAGCAAATGCCACCAGCAGTTGTTCAGATTTTCTTTGAGATTTTGTCCTGTTTAAGTAAAATCTAAGTTGTCTGTGTACATCCAATGAATGCAGAATCTGCTCCCCCTTGTTCTGTGGATTGGGAAAGAAAGTTGGCAAATGAATGGTCTTATTAAGAGCCACACTGGATACCACCTTAGGCATAAAGGATGGATTGGTCCAGAGAGATACCCTGTGCACATGAAAAATGATGAAAGGCTCCACTGCCATAAGAGCCTGTAATTCGGAAATCCTTCTAGCTGAAGTGACTGCTAAAAGGAAAGCAGTTTTCCAGGAGAGAAATTTTAAATCTGCAGTAGCAGTTGGCTCAAAAGTAGGGAGAGTAAGCTTTTCCAATACAAAACTGAGGTCCCAGGCAGGGGTTGGAGCTCTCCTGGGTGGTCTTAAGTTTTTGGCTCCTCTGAGATGCTGCTTTAGCAGAGGATGAGAGAAGAGGGGAGGTTCTGTGTTGTAATGAGCTGAAATGACTGAGGCATGGATTTTTATGGAAGAAAAAGGACATGCCCTTGTGAAGCATCTCAGTTAAGTATTGTAAAATCTGAGGAATGTTGGGCATTGCTGTGCTTATCCCCCGAGATAAGTTCCAGGCACAGAATCTTTTCTATTTGTCAGCATAAAAGATTTTCTAATACTAGGCCTTTTCGCCTCCAAAATGACATCCATCACAGGTTTGCTGTGGGATGCTAAGGGTGAAATTAGGTGATTAGCCACGTTGCAAGATTCAAAGTTTGGAGGTGCGTCTGCAGAATTTGGTTGTTCTGCTGAGACAGTAAGTAAAGTGTCCGAGGCAGGTGCCATGGTGGAAGGTGTGACCCTGCGCAGGAGAGGGTACCAGTGCTGGCGAGGCCAGTCTGTAGCAATCAAAATCATTTTTGGTTTGTCCTGTTTGACTTTTAGTAGAACTTTGGAGAGCAGAGGCAGAGGGGGAAAGGCGCAGACTGATAGGTTTTTCCAGCTGAAGGATAGAGAATCCACTTTCCAGGCTTTTTTGTGATGAGTTATTGTGCAAAATTTGTCCAACTGAGAGTTGTGGGGTTAGGCAAAAAGATCTATGTCTGGGCTCCCCCACTTGCGTGTCAAAATGTTGAAAATCCATCTTTCCAGTTTCCATTCATGGGGGTCCATGAGATTTCTGCTTAGTTCTTCTGCCAGAGTATTCAGCTTTCCTGACCGGAATTGAGCTTGTAGCTGAACTTGATACGTCAAGGCAGTGCTCCACAATGCCATGGCTCATCTGCAAAGGGGGTAGGGAGTCTGTACCCCCGCTACTTGTTTATGTACCACATAACTGTGGTGTTGTCCGTCTTTATCATTAATTGTCCTGGATGAAGGTAGTCCTTGAAGGCTGTCAGTGCATTCTGCATGGCTAGCATTTCCTTTTGATTGATGTAAAGGTGCATTTTATTTGGGCTCCATTTACCCTGAATGCACTTCCCTGCCAGATGTGCCCCCCAAGCATAGTCTGATGCATCTGTAGTTAGGGTTTGGGCGGCAGGGAGTGGTGTGAATGACAGTCCCTTGTTTTGGTGGCAGGCCTCTACCCACCATAGGAACTCTAGTTGTAGGCAAGGAAAGACAGGAATCATTGTTTCCAGGCTGTGTCAATGCTGACTCCATAGACTTTTTTAATACCACTGAAGTTTCCTCATATGCAGTCTTGCATATGGAATTAGAAGAATGCAAGAGGCCATGAACCCAAAGGCTTGCAGTATTTCCCTTGCAGAAAGTAGGGTTTTTGAGGCCACCTGTTTGAAGCAAGTCACCAAATGAATTTGCTTCTCTGGCGTAAGGAAAGCCATCTGGGCAGTTGTATTCAAGCTTGCACCAAGGAATGTAATTTTTTGAGAGGGTACCAGTTGTGATTTCTTTTCGTTTATAGTGTACCCTAGACAAGTTAGAACCCCTTTTACAAACGCCAGATAGTTTAGAAGAGTGCTCTTGTTTTCGGCCTGAATTAGACAGACAGTCGCCGGGTATGGATATATCTGAATGTTTCTTTGCCTGCAAAATGCAATTACTTGAGCCAGGCACTTTGTGAAGACCCTGGGCGCAGTAGATAAGCCAAAGGGCAGTGCAGACAACTGGTAATGCAAGTAGCCTGCTTTGAAGCGGAAGTGTCTTCTGCAAGATTCCCTGATTGGGATATGCAAGTAAGCCTCTTAAATCTACAGTTGCCAACCAGGCATCTTTGCCTAGCATAGGAAGTAACTGGTGAAGAGTCAGCATCTTGAATTTTGGAATGTCCAGAAAGGTGTTTAGAGTAGATGAGTCCAGAATTGGACGCCAGGATTTGTCTTTTCTGGGTACCAGGAAAAGTCTTGAATAAAAACCTTGTCCCTTTTCCTATTCTGGTACTGGCTGAATAGCCCCCATACTCATGAGGGAAAGTACTTGTTTCTGGGCCTCTGCCCACTGATGTGGGGGCAGGTCTGGCCATCCGTTTGGAATTGGAAGAGTGTGGAATTGAAATCTGTATTCCTGGGATACTATATTTAAAACCCATTTGTCCAGGGTAATAAGTTGCCAGTTTCTTCCATGAAGAGCCAGTTTTCCCCCCAAAGGGGCGACTAAAAGGTAAGCGCTTGCTAAGTGTAAAGGGAAGTCATTGAGACTGCTTACCATAGGGAGGTGTCTTGTTGTTTCCAGATTTGGAAGAGGAGGCACCCCATTGTTTTGTTCTGAAAGTCCTTTGTGGCTGAAACCTGGAGCCTTTGGAATGTCTGTGTTTGACTTGAGTGGCTCTCTAAGGAAAGTACAGTTGTGTACCTACTATAAATGTAGATGTGGAGTGTATTCACTGTTGCAGTCATTACAATTGGGTTATCCTGCTGGCAGGCTACTCGCAGTTGGCCTGAGTTCCAAAGACTAGTTCCGGCGTCAGTTACTGTCTCCTCCTCCATGACGTCAGTGCGCCAGGGGTATAAAAGATGCATCAGACACCATTTTCTTCAGTTTGTCTTGCCCCAGATGTCAGGTGCCCCTAAAATGGTAGGCTAAAATATGCCAATCAGCATGCATGCACAAAGAACAACATTTCCTTCATCTACAAGAAAATACACCACATAGGTTGTATAGAGTAGAAATGTACAGATAGGTCCCAGCAAAGAAAAAAAGGGGGATGGTGGGAGGGAAACCTGGACTGCAAAAGTGAATACACTCGAACATCTACATTTATGGTAGGTACACAACTGCACTATGTTCATCGTGTTTCACTGTTGCAGTCATTACAATTGGGTTGAATCCCAAAGCTAAGGTTGGGAGGCTGGAGCTAAATAGGATTAGGAGAGGCTATAAGGCCCTGCAGAACTGCAGTGACAAAGCCTGCCCTGGATTTAGAGTAGAGTAGAGAGGTAGGTGATAGTGCTTTGTAAAGGTATGCAGTGAACTCCAAGTTGCAGCCTCCAAGATGTCTTTGGTTGGTACTCCTCTGAGGAAGTCTGCTGATGTGGCTGCTGCTCTGGTTGAATGTGGCCTAATGCCCTTAGGCACTGATTTGCCATGCTGTGAATAGCAGAAATGAATGCAATGGCCCATCCACTTTGAAATAGTCTGTTTTGAGATAGGCTTTCCTTGTGATGCTGCAGCATATGCCACTAGAAGTTGTTCAGTCTTTCTGAAAGCTTTAGTTCTATCCAAGTAGAAGTGTAGCTGTCTGTGAATGTCCAAAGAATGCAGAATTCTCTCACCCTTATTCTGTGGGATTGGATAATAAGTAGGCAAATGAATTGTGTGGTTAAGGGCCACACTGGACACTACCTTAGGCATAAATGTAGGGTTTGCCCTCAGCGAAACCCTGTCAGGATGGAAAATGATAAAAGGTTCCACAGCCATGAGTGCCTGTAACTCTGAGACTCTTCTAGCGGAGGTTATTGCTAGGGGCAGAGCTGTTTTCCAGGATAAGAATTTTATGTCAGCTGCAGAGGATGGCTCAAACGAAGGCAGTGTGAGTTTTTCCAAGACATAGTTGAGGTCCCATGCAGGTATTGGTGCTCTCCTTGGAGGTCTTATGTTTTTGGCCCCTCTGAGGTACTGCCTTAGTAACGGATGAGAAAACATAGGTGGTTCTGTGTTGTAATGAGCTGAAATGGCAGAGGCATGAATTTTAATTGATGAAAAGGAAAGGCCTTTATCCACCATCTCAGTTAAGTATTGTAAAACCTGAGGAATAACTGGAACAATCGTGTCAATACCTTGTGCTTGGTTCCAAGCACAGAATCTCTTCCATTTGTCTGCATAAGATTTTCTGGTGCTAGGCCTCCTGGCCTCAAAAATAACATCCATCACTGCTTTAGAGAGAGGTGTGTCTTGAGAGGCTATATTATCTGCCCTGCCGCCAGGTTTAAGGTTTTATGTTGGCTGTGCAGTATTTTACAGTCTTGTTGGGTCAATAAGTGAGGAATTTGAGGTAATGTCCAGGCTGGGCAGTGAGACAAGCTCTTTAGGACTGGGTACCAGTGCTGGCGGGGCCAGTCTGGGGCAATCAGCATCATTTTTGGTTTCTCTTGTCTGACCTTGAGGAGTACCTCGGGGAGGAGAGTCAGAGGAGAAAAGGCATATATTGTTAGATTTTTCCAGCTGAAAGATAGAGCATCCACTTTCCATGCTTGCTTGTGATAAGTCCTTGTGCAGAATCTTTGTAGTTGATAGTTGTGAGGGGAGGCAAATAGGTCTATGTCCGGGCATCCCCAGGTCCTTGTTATCATGCTGAAAACTTGTGGATCCAATTTCCACTCGTGAGGATCCATTAGGTTTCTGCTTAGTTCATCTGCCAGAGTGTTTTTCCTTCCTGGCAGGAATTGTGCTGCAGATATACTTGGTAAGTCAATGCTGTGTGCCACAAGTTCATGGCTAGCCTGCAGAGGGGGTAGGAATGTGTGCCTCCTTGCTAGTTTATGTACCACGTGACTAGTATTGTCAGTCTTTATTAGTAGTTGTCCTGGATGAAGTTGATCCTTGAAGGCTGTTCGCGCATTCTGAACAGCTAGCATCTCTTTTTGATTGATATGAAGATGCATTTGACTTGCAGACCATGTGCCCTGAATGCATCTTCCTGCCATATGGGCCCCCCAGGCGTAATCCGATGCATCTGTTTATCAATGTCTGCCTGGCTGTGGGTAAGGTGAATGGCTGTCCCGTGTTGTGTTGACATGCTTTTGCCCACCAACGAAACTCCTGCTGCAGGCAGGGAATGAGGGTATTTATTGTTTCCAGGCTGTCGCAATGTTGAGTCCAAACACTTTTTAGATACCATTGAAGTTTCCTTATATGCAGTCTTGCATATGGAATTAGCAGAATGCAGGATGCCATGAAACCCAAAGCCTGCAGAATTTGTCTTGCAGATAACTGGGTCTTTGTTGCCAACATTTTGAAATAAGTAGTCAGTTGTCTGTGTTTGTCCGGCGTGAGATAAGCCATCTGGGCAGTTGTATTTAAGCTTACAACCAGGAATGTTATCTCTTGAGAGGGTACGAATTTTGATTTCTTCTCGTTTACTGTGTACCCTGGACTTGTCAGTAATCTTTTTACAAACTCCAGATGCTGTACTAGAATTTCCTTGTTCCCTGCTTGAATAAGGCAGTCATCCAAGTAAGGATATATTTGTATTCCTCTTTGTCTGCAAAATGCAATTACTGGTGCCAGGCACTTTGGCTTATCTACTGCGCCCAGGATCTTCACAAAGGGCAGTGCAGAGAATTGGTAGTGCATTGAGCCAGCTTTGAATCTGAGGTATCTTCTGCATGTTTGTCTGATTGGGACATGCAGGTATGCCTCTTATAGATCTAAAGTCACAAGCCAAGCCTTTTTGCCCAACATGGGCAGAAGCTGCTGTAGAGTCAACATTTTGAATTTTGGAATATCCAGATATGAGTTTAGAATAGAGAGGTCCAATATTGCTCTCCAGGCTTTGTCTTTTCTGGGTACCAAGAAAGTACAGTTTTGTACCTACCATAAATGTAGATGTCCGAACAGGATAGCATCTGCAGTCATAACAAATGGGTTGTCCTGTCGTCAGGCAGCCCTTCGGTCGGCCGGATTCCAAAGTCTGGGTCTGGCCTCGGCTGGTGTCGCACTTCACCCGACGTCATCTCTGCTGGTCTTCGGGTATAAAGGCATCAGCCGACGCCATTTTCCTCAGTGTTTCTTGCCCCAGATGCCAGTTGCCCTCTTGGAAAACTAAATTTTGGGTAAATGCCAATGTTTCCAAAAAAAATAGTAGGCAAACACAAAAAATAAGCATGTATGTACATATATACAAACAAATACACCATAAGAGATCCCCCCCAGCTAGCTATTAGGAGGGTAAATACCCTATGAATACCACAGAGGGGAAGGAGGGTGGGTAATCCTGACTGCAGATGCTATCCTGTTCGGACATCTACATTTATGGTAGGTACAAAACTGTACTATGTCCTTCAAGGATGCATCTGCAGTCATAACAAATGGGTAGAATACCATAGCCAAACTAGGGGAGGAGGAAGAAGAATTATGGTGTAGTTAGGATCCCTTGCAATACAGCAGTGGCAAACCCAGCTCGGGATCTAGAGTATAGAGGTAAGTTATAATGCTTGGCAAATGTATGCACGGAGGTCCAAGTAGCCGCCTCAATAATGTCCTTGGTAGCCACTCCTCGTAAGAAAGCTGTGGTAGTGGCTGTAGCCCTTGTAGAGTGAGGTCTTATGTTCTGTGGAATTGGCTTTCCATGGTAGGAGTAACAGAATCTTATGCAATTTCCTATCCACTTGGAGATTGCCTGTTTGGAAATTGCTTTTCCTTCCCTTCCTGTTGCATAAGCTACTAGAAGCTGGTCAGTTTTTCTATTTCCCTTGGTTCTGTCCAGGTAGTAGCGCAACTGTCTATGTACATCCAAGGTATGCAGCAGTCTTTCCCCCTGTTCTGTGGATTGGGAAAGAAGGTAGGTAGGTGGATTGCCTGGTTTAGAGACACTCTGGATACCACCTTAGGCATAAATGTAGGATTAGTTCTAATGGATACTCTATCTTGATGGAAGATTAGGAAGGGTTGTACTGCCATTAAGGCCTGTAGTTCCGAAACCCTTCTTGCTGAAGTAATTGCCAGTAGGAAAGCAGTTTTCCAGGATAGGTGTTGAAGATCTGCTGTTGCTGCTGGTTCGAATGGAGGGAGTGTCAATTTTTCTAGCACAAAGTTCAAGTCCCATGCTGGTAATGGTGGTTTCCTAGGAGGTTTTACATTCTTGATTCCTCTGAGGAACTGCCTGAGTAGAGGATGTGAGAAGACAGGGGATCGAAGCTGTATTCTGCAGAAATAGCTGATGCATGTATCTTGATGGAGGAATAGGACAGGCCCTTATGGAGAAGCTCTGCCAAATACTCCAGGATGTTGGCAATATCTATCTTTGACACATCTTTTCCTCTTTCAGTGCTCCAAATGACAAACGTTTTCCATTTCCCTGCATAGTTCCTTCTTGTAGAAGGTCTGCGGGCCTCAAGGATAATGTCTTTAACCCTTTGGGATAAATCTGGGTTAGTTGCTGTTATGTAATGTTCCAGGCAGTCAGTTGCAGAGTTTTTAGATTTGGATGCATGATGTTGCAGTCGTTCTGAGTTAACATCAAAGGCATCAGGGGTAGTGTCCACGTTCTCCCCAGAGACATGCTCCTCAGCAATGGATACCAGTGTTGTCTTGGCCAATTTGGAGCTATCAGAATTATCCTTGGACGCTCCTCTTTGATTTTCAGTAGTACCTTGTGCATCAAAGGAAGAGGTGGAAATGCATATGCTGTCAGGCCTTTCCAACTGAAGGATAGAGAGTCCACCTTCCATGCAAGTGGGTGGTATGTCCTTGTGCAGAATTTCTTGAGCTGGTGATTGAGTGGGGATACGAATAGGTCTATTTGTGGCATTCCCCATTTCTGTGTGATGGCCTTGAAGATGTCCGGGTGTAGCATCCATTCGTGAGCATCCGAGGTAGTTCTGCTTAACATGTCTGCTAGGATGTTTTCTTTTCCCGGTACAAATATTGCCTGTAACTGAATGTTGTAGCTCAGAGCCATATTCCATAGGTCCAGAGTCATTCGGCATAGGGGGTATGAATGAGTGCCTCCCTGTTTGTTGATGTACCACATGACTGTGGTATTGTCTGTCCTTATCATCAAATGGCCTTCTTTGAGGAATGGTCTGAAATTCTAGATTGCTAGTTTTACTGCCAGCATTTCTTTTTGATTTATGTGCAGGTGCAGCTGATCTGGAGTCCATAATCCTTGTATGCGTTTGTCCAGCATGTGGGCCCCCCCAACCTAGGTCTGAGGCGTCCGTTGTGATGGTTTGGCTTGCTTGAAAGTTGTGGAAGGGCAAGCCTGGGTTTGACTGGCATGCTTGAGCCCACCATAGGAACTCTTGCTTCAGGCATGGGATTAGTGGTATTTCGGTTTCTAAGCTGTGCTTGTGTTGAGACCATAAATTCTTTAGGTACCACTGTAGCTTTCTCATATGCAGTCTGGCATGGGGGACCAGGATTATGCATGATGCCATGAAGCCCAAGGCCTGCAGTACTTTCCTTGCTGTTAGTTTGTTCTGCTTTGTTAATGCCAAGAAGTAAAGAGGAGTTGTTCTTGTTTTTCTGCAGTTAGGAATGCCATCTGTTTTACTGTGTCCAATTCTGCACCCAAGAATGTTCTTGTTTGGGATGGTATTAGTCTTGACTTTAAATTGACTGTGTATCCCAGGGCTTGTAGTAAGCAAATGACTCTTTGTAAGTCTTTTGTCAGCTTGCTTTTGTTGTCCGCTTGTATCAGGCAGTCGTCCAGGTATGGATAAATTTGGATTCCCTGTAGCCTGCAATGAGCGATTACTGATGCCAGGCATTTTGTGAATACTCTGGGCGCAGTAGATAAGCCAAAGGGCAATGCTGAGAATTGATAATGCTCTGATCCTGCAAGAAATCTGAGGTATCTTCTGCAATTTGGTCGTATGGGGACGTGCAGGTATGCCTCCTTGAGATCTAGAGTTACCAGCCAACACTCCTTGCCCAGCATGGGAAGAAGTTGCTGTAGGGTCAGCATTTTGAATTTTGGAACAATGATGAATGTGTTTAAGGCAGACAGGTCGAGAATAGGTCTCCAACTTTTCTCTTTTCTTGGTACTAGGAAGAGTCTGGAGTAGAATCCTTTGCCCTGTTCTGTTGGTGGTACCCTTTCCACAGCTCTCATCTTTGTTAATTGAGCTATCTGTTTTAGAGCTTCTGTTTTCGGATTTGGAGGTAGGTTTGGCATTCCTCTTTTTACTGGTAAGGTGTGGAAATGAAACCTGTAGCCTTGGTCTATAGTCTGCAAAATCCACTTGTCTCTTGTGATACAGTGCCAATTGTTTGAAAATAAGGCTAACTTTCCGCCTAAGGGTGCTGCTATTTGTTCCCTGGTAGGCGGTGTCAGAGCCAAGTCACTGTGATTGCCCAGTTGCAGTGGCAGTGGTTGTGTCTGTGCCTCGCTGGTTATTGCCTTGCCACTGGCGTCCTCTGTAGGCACCTCCTCTGGATTGATTTCTGCCTCTGGAACGTCTATTCCTGCCTCTCTGAGATTTAGAGGAGTCTGGAAAGGACCGATTTTTGGAAGGCCAGTTCCTGCTAAATCTTGGGGGCTGAACCTGTAAGAAATCTTTAACTGTTTGTACAGATTTTGCCTTCTCTTCCATTTTCTTCATTACTTGCTGGGCAGGAGAACCAAATAGACTGACCTTATCCATAGGAGCATCTAACAGCTTTGCTTTAACATGATCCGGCAAGGTCTGTTCTTTCAACCATGCATGCCTTCTTATAACTGTGCCAGTCATGGCTGATCTAAATGAAGCCTCCAGTGCATCAAAGCCACATTTTAAAGAATGGTTACTAACCTGCTGAATGTTATTCACCATTTCTAAAACATATTTCTTATCTAAGGAATCATCAGAGGACAGTTTCTTAGTTAACTGATCAAGCATAAACTCTTGGTATTGGATCATATGAAACTGACAGTTCAAAGCTCTAGCTGAGAGAGTAGCAGAGGTGTAAACTTTTACCCCATCTCTCTAAGGACCTGGATTCCCTTTCAGAAGGGAGAGGGTTTTTTGCTGAGGTCGAGGCTACTGCCTTAGGCCCCTGGGAGATAGTCTCAGGATCTGCAAGTGGGGCCTTGTATAGGTGGTGATGAGTGTCCGGTACCCTGTAAAACCTATCGGGCTTGGCAGGGGCTGGAGGTAAAGTATCAGGAGCAGTGCAAACATCATTAAATGCATCATCCACAACAGGAAGAACTGGAGGTATAGCTAAGGGCCTATGTTGTGGTAAGTGTAGAAAGGTCCTAAGCCTTTTCTTGAATCTGAGAAATCTTGTCCCTGCCATTGGAATTGCTCTCTCATGGCATGTAAGGTTTCCCCAAAGGAAAATTCCTCTGGTGGAGAGGCAGATGGAATAGATTCTTCAGCATCGGAATCTTCATAAGTAGAAAAGGAGCCTCTGGATGGTCTGTAATGTCTGAATCATCACAAACATCATCTGTGGTCACTGGGTCTGGGTGCTCTGCTCTAGGTCTCTTTTCTGGAGGCTGAGAGGCCCTGTCTGGGTGAGATTGGGATCCCCTTATTAAAGAGATGAGATCCTCTGCCAGAGTAAGCATTTGAGAAATGGAACTGGGCCTGTGTGAGGGGGGCTTAACAGGCACTGATTTAGCAGTTTTGGCTGCTTTAGCCCTGGCAAAGGCCTTAATAGACATGGCTGCAGGAGGCCTAGCAGCACCACGTGCTGGGGTAGAGACATCCAAA
Source organism: Protopterus annectens (assembly GCF_019279795.1). Lineage (NCBI taxonomy): Eukaryota > Metazoa > Chordata > Ceratodontiformes > Protopteridae > Protopterus > Protopterus annectens. Next base: position 1,173,079,357 of record NC_056745.1, read on the forward strand.
GGGATGGTGTCCGATAATTCTGGAGGAACCACGTTAGTAGGCAAAATTTCAGAGGCCGATTCAACTAGGGTAGCAGGGGCCTCGGTAGTAGTAATGGATTCGGCTGAAGATTGACCCGTTTGCTCGGTTTCGGCCGAAACCGAGACACTCGCGGTTTGCTTAACCGTGGTTTCGGCCGAAACCGCGGACCGCGAGTGTCGGTCTTTTTCTTTGCGTTTTTTAACAATTTGAGAAGTCGGAGGATCCGACGGCATAATGTACGCAAAATCTGAGCCGAAAAACTGTTCAGCAAACTCCGACCGATGCCTAAGCGTTCGTCGGTTGAAGGAAGCACAGGCTAAACAGGCTGCTACGTCGTGGTCTGGGCCTAAACAAGGTAAGCAGTAAGAGTGGAAATCTTTATGAGGTATTTGTTTCCCACAAGTTAAACAGTTATTTACTTTTTCTGACATCGGCTGAGGCAAGAAAGAGTCCAACGGGGTACTTAGCTTTTTAGAAGTCTTCGAAGTAGTATTCGGTAGTAGTAATCTCTGGATCTGACCGACCGGCACTTGCGAACAGCTTCTGCTTCGGGCGCCACGCGGCAAGAAAGACTGAGGAAAATGGCGTCGGCTGATGCCTTTATACCCGAAGACAAGCAGAGATGACGTTGGGTGAAGTGCGACACCAGCCAAGGCCAGACCCAGACTTTGGAATCCGGCCGACTGAAGGGCTGCCTGACGACAGGACAACCCATTTGTTATGACTGCAGATGCATCCTTGAAGGACATCGGAGCAGATGAAGCAGAGATATCAGTAGTGATTACTGGCTCTGGCGGTTCCAGCACAACAACTTCCATAGTCTGTGGCTCCAAACTCGGAGGAACAGGCATAACTGGAGGTACCGTTGTCGGCTCCACGATCCAATGGGCTGGGCTGAAGAGAATTTCTGCTAGATCCCAGGTCCGGAGCAACCTCTTCACTACCCACTCCAAATCATCGTCCGATAGCCTGGAGGATCTAGACGAATGACTCTACGATTTGTGGCTACCTGCCACCGACTGTAATAAAGGAGATTGCAGCACTGAGAGAACAGGCTCCAAGGACGGTGCCAGACTCCTTTTTCAGCTCCAAAACAGTTCCAATGAAGCAGATGGAATAGAGGGAACGTTCGGATCTGAGGAAGTTCCAACTTTGATTCTGCTCGTCAGCTCAGACAACGGAGCCGATGAAGCAGCCCTTTCAGATGTATCCAATTTGGCAGTCTGCTTACCTTCATCCATTTCCAAGAAGCCCCTTAAAATGAGCTTGTTTTTCCTCTCCTGTAAGACCCTGGCGTTAAAACTATGACACATGGAGCAGGAATCTTGGAGATGGACTGGTCCGAGATAGTACACACAACTAGTGTGTCTATCAGTTATGGACATTTTCTGAGTGCAGGAATCACACGTTTTAAATCCTGATTTGTGTTCCTTAGTTGGTTCTTTCGACATATCTACTTGTAAGGAAGACGCACTCAACTGCTGTAAAAAGAAAAAAAAAATATCTAATAACACAGTAATTATAACAGAAGGTAGCAAGACAGGAAGCTTAAGAGAAGAGGAAGGAAAGGGAGGAGGAAAAGTCTCCAAGTTAAAACTACCATCTCCTCCAACCCGAGTAGACGCCTCTAACTTACATGGTGACTCCTAAGAGGGGAAGAGAAAGGGAGAAGAATCCTCTAACTAAAAACGGATTCTTGAAGAGACAAGGTCCAAAGAAAAAAAAAACAGCCGCAAGGGAAAAAATTACCAAGGATAAGAAAGAATTAGCACATAGGTTATAACAGACAGTATTTAGAAGATTACAAGTATTAAGGTACAAAATATGAAATTTTACAAGCCTAAGCCAGCGAAGACAATCCCAAAACTTTAAGAGGCAAACGAGATCTGGGGAACAGCCACTAAGCACCATGGGATAGGACTTCGCCTCGAGCCAGTAGAAGCTCTCAAGCTTTGGAATACGGCTGAGTCGGAGCAGAGTTTCAGCTCTGACCCCATCCAGCAGGAATGAAGGCAAGATAGCACAACATATCAATTGCTCAGACTTCTTAATGGATTTGGTCTAATCCAGGTGAAATCAGAGTTGTCTATGTACATCCAAAGCGTGGAGCACCTTTCTCACTCGAATTTTGAGGTAGGGAAAAAGGTAGACAAGTGAATGGATTGGTTAAGGGACAAGTCATTAACCACTTTACGCATAAAAGAAGGATTGGTATGAAGAGAAACCCTATCGCTGTTGAAAATTAAAAAGGGTTGTGAAGCCATTAATAGCTTAAATCTCAGAAACGTACAGCTGTGTACACTTACCATAAATGTAGATGTTAGACTGTATTCACCGCTGCAGTCATCACATTTGGGTTACCCCTGCCAGGGTAGCCCTCAAGTCGGCCCGAATACCAGAGACTTCTTATTTCTGCATCGTTTGCTGTCACTTCAGGACTGACGTCAGGTCGTCAGTAGTATAACACAAGGCAGCAGATGCCATTACAATAGTATTTCTTACCCTGTCAGGAGCCCCCCGAGTGGGAGCCAGGATATGGTGGAAGAACCCCACCAGTAGAAAGTAAATACCAAAAAGTTCCTTGTAATAAGAGAGAGAGAAAGGGGGATGAAGGGAGGGAAGCCAGGACTGCAACAGTGAATACACTAGAACATCTACATTTATGGTAAGGGTACACAACTGTACTATGTTCTTAGTGTTTCACTGTTGCAGTCATCACACTTGGGTTGATTCCCAAAGCTGAGGAAAAGGTTGGAGGCAATCAAGAAGACTGGGGGCTGGCTTGGATGCCCCGCAAGACTGCAATAGCAAAGCCTGCCCTGGATTTGGAGAAGATAGGCAGGTGGTAATGTTTGGTGAAGGTATGAACATATGTCCATGTTGCAGCCTCCAGGATGGAGACTCCTCTGAGGAAAGCTGTAGGAGGTGGAGGTTGCTCTGGTAGAGAGTGATTTCTGACCCCCTTAGGGGGAGGTTTCCAGTGTTGCTTGTAGCAGAAATAGATGCAGTGTGCTATCCATTTGGAAATGGTTTGTCTGGATATGGCTTTGCCCTCTGCTCCTGCAGCAAAGCTGATCAACAACTGATCAGTCTTTCTGAATGATTTAGTCCTGTCTAGGTAGAATCTGAACTGTGAACATCTAGAGAGTGCAGGGTTGTTTCCTCCTTGTTTTGTGGGTAAAGGGAAAAAGGTGGGCAAATGAATGGATTTGTTGAGAGCCACAGTGGACACCACTTTTGGCATGAAGGATGGGTTAGTCCTGAGGGAGACCCTGTCAGCATGGAAAATGATGAAGGGCTCTACAGCCATTAGTGCTTGTAGCTCTGTTACTCTTCTTGCTGAAGTAATGGCCAGAAGTAAGGCAGTCTTCCATGAGAGAAGCTTTAATTCTGCTGAAGCTGCTGGTTCAAAGGGGGGGGGGGAGGGGGCAGGGTGAGTTTCTCTAACACAAAGTTTAGGTCTCAAGCTGGGGTGGGTGCTCTTCTGGGTGACCTCAAGTTGCAAGCCCCTCTTAGGAACTGTTTGATAAAGGCTGTGAGCAAAGAGGTTTGCTCAGTGCTGAAATGAGCAGAGATAGCAGAGGCATGAATTTTAATAGAGGAAAAGGATAGACCACTGTATAGTCGGTCGGCTAGGTAATCCAGGATGAGATGTAGGGAGGGCTGTGCTGTATCGGCTCCCTTAGCATGGATCCAGGTGCAGAACCTTTTCCATTTGTCAGCATAAGACTTTCCAGTGCTAGGGCGTCTGGCCTCACGTATAACATCTAGAACCTGTTCACGGAGATTGGCAGCTTGTACAGTGGTCAGTGAATAAGCCATGCTGCCAAATTGAGGGTCTGCAATTGGGGATCCTTGAATTCTCCTTCCCTCTGGGTCAGGAGTGTTGGGATCTGAGGGAGATGCCATGGTGGCAGAGGGGACAGGCTGCACAGCAGTGGGTACCATTGCTGTCGTGGCCAGTCTGGGGCAATCAGGATTGCCCTTGGTTTTTCCTCCTTTATTTTGAGCAGTACCCTGGTAATGAGAGGAAGTAGGGGAAATGCATAGATCGAGAGGTTGACCCACTGGAAAAATAGGAGCATCCACTTTCCAGGCCCTGCAGTGAGGCTCTCTGGTGTAGAACTTGCTGAGCTGATGGTTGGAGTGGGAAGCAAAGAGATCTACCTCAGGGGTGCCCCATTCCTGAGTTATAAGGGTGAAGGTTCTTTGGTTTTAGCTGCCACTCATGTAGGTCCAGAAGATTTCTGCTTAAGTTGTCTGCCAGAGTTTTGACAGAGCCTGGCAGGAATTGTTCTAACAGGTGTAGTTGCATGGCTGAGACTGTGCACCAAATGATCATGGCGAGCCTGCATAGAGGATAGGAGCGAGTCCCTCCCTGCTTGATTGATATACCACATCACTGTGGTGTTGTCCGTTTTGATAAGTAGAGCCCCTGGGGAGAGAAGGGGTCTGAAAGCTATCAATGCGTGCTGGACAGCTAACATCTTTTTTTGGTTGACGTGCAGATGTATTTGATGTGGGCTCCACTGGCCCTGTATGCACCTGCCGTTCAGGTGTGCACCACAGGCATAGTCTGATGCATCTGTGGTGAGGGTCTGGGTGGCGTGGGGTGGTGAGAAGGGCAGTCCCTTGTTGTGGTAGCATGCTGCTGCCCACCAAATGAAATCTTTCCTTAGACAAGGTATCATTGGTATAAGTTTCCAGGTATTGAGAGAGTTGACACCAAAGGCTTTTTAGGTACCATTGAAGTTTCCTCATATGCAGTCTGGCATATGGAATAAGTAGAATGCAAGATGCCATGAACCCCAGACCTTGCAGGATTTTCCTTATAGATAACTGGGATCTGGCGACTAGTTGAGAGAAATAAGTTTGCTTTTCTGGTGTAAGGAAGGCCATCTGGGATGCTGTGTCCAGGCTTGCTCCCAGGAATATAATTTTTTGGGTGGGTACTAGTTTGGATTTCTTTTCGTTGATAGTGTACTCTAGGGAGGTCAGTAGGTCCTTTACAAAGACCAGGTGCTTGAGCAGCTTTTCCTGTCTGCTTGAATTAGATAGTCATCTAAGTATGAGTAAATTTGAATATTTCTTTGCCTGCAAAAAGCAATGGCGGTAGCCAGGCATTTTGTGAAAACTCTGGAAGCAGCCAGTTTTTGAATAAGCCAAAGGGAAGCGCAGAGAACAAAGAGAACAAAGTGCAGAGATCCTGCCCTGAAACAGATTTCCTGCATGGTTCCCTGACTGGGATGTGCACGTAGGCCTCTTTTAGGTCTAGGGTGGCTAGTCAGGCATCCTTGGAGAGCATAGGTAGTAGTTGCTGAAGGGTGAGCATTTTGAATTTTGCTATCACCAGGAAGGTGTTTGGAATGGATAAAATCGAGGATGGGGCGCCAGGTGCCCTCTTTTCTGGATACCAGGAAGAGCATGGAGTAGAAACCTTGGCCTATCTATTCTACAGGAACGTGCTCTTTTGCCCTCATGGAGAGTAGGGAAAGGACTTGCTTTTTGGCCTCTGCCCATTGGTTTGGAGATGGATCTGGGAACCCTTTTGGGGTTGTAGAGTGTGGAAAGAAAATCTGTATCCTTGGGACACTATGTTGAGAACCCAGCGGTCATTGGTAATGGTGGCCCAGGTGCTTGCATGGAAGGAGAGTTTTCCTTCCAGTGGCAACTGCATGTTAGCAGACGGAGGGGTGGAAGTGGAGAGTCATTGTGAGCTCTTACCATGAGGGGGTGGCTTTGCACTCCCTAGTTTAGAAGTGGAGGTACTCCATTGCTTTCATCTCTGCATTCAGTGTGGCTGTTATCTGGCGGGGGGTCTGGGCTGAAAGGATGGGGAGGGGGCAGGAAGGACCAGTGTTTGGAGGGGCAATGCCTACTGAACCTGGGTGGCTAGACCTGCAATAAATCCTTAACTGTCTGCATAGATTTAGCTTTGTCTGCATAGATTTAGCTTTTTCTTCCATCTTTTTTAAGACCTCCTCTGCTTGGTGCCAAACAAGTAGTCTTTGTGCAAGGGTGCATCCAATAGTTTAGATTTAACATGGACTGGCAAGGGCTGTTCCTTAAGCCAAGCATGCCTTCTAAGGACAGAACCGGTGACTGCTGCCCTGCAAGATGCTTCTAGGGCATCAAAACCACAGTGTAAGGTGTGCTTAGTTACTTGACATGCAGAATGTATTAAGTCTTGCAACTATTTTCTGCACAAGCAGAAAAAGTTGATATTTTTGTTTAAGGAGTTCCACGGTATGCTGCTGGAATTTTAGCATATGAAAATGACAATTTAGTGCTCTAATAGAGTAGCAGAGGTGTATACTTTTCTACCCATTCTGTCTAATGCTCGGGAATCCCTATCTGAGGAGGTGGGATTCTTAGCAGAAGTTGCTTTAATTCCTTTAGGCCCTTGGGAGATAACCTCAGGGTCAGCAATAGGATTATTGAAAAGAAATTTGAGAGTCAGGGACTCTAATACCAGTCAGGTTTCCTGGGAGCAGGAGGGAGGGTGTCAGGAGTTAAGCTAGATTCCATGAAATCATCCTCCACAACATCCAAAACAGGAGAAATAGCCAGGGGTCTGTGCTGTGAAAGATCTAAAAATTCCCAGAGTCTATTTTTAGACTGAGGGTAGTCCCGACATTTCCATTGGAAATGCTGCCTTAAAGTACAAAGAATTTCCCCAAAGGAAAAATCTTTGGGTGGAAAGGCTGAAGGAATGGATTCCTCTGCATCAGAATCCTCATAAGCAGAGAGGGGTTGCATGTCTTCATATTCAGAGTCATCGGACACCTGCTCAGATAAGACTACCGGGGACAAATCTTTTTGTTTTGGAAGGTGTAGCTTGGCTTCTCCTGATCAACATTATAAGCTCTTGTGCCATCTTAAACATTTGAGACTGAGGCAAGGAACCAGGTGCCTGAGATGGGGTTGTCTGTTTCTTCAGTCTGGTTCATACCCTGGGAATTAGAAACTCGGTAGTTTTTGAAAGAACAGAAGACGTGAAAGAAGTCGGTTTGTGTCAAGAACTGGTAGTGCGAAGTACTTCCTCAGATGCCGGTGCCTGCTCAGCGGCTTCGGACCCATCCAAGGTAGAGACAACCACAGGATCCTTAGTCAATTAAGAGTCTTGTGGCACACTGGACTCAGAAACCTTCTCGATAGTGGCCTGTGAATCCACAGAAGCGGGCATCAGGGGCTGCGAAAGCACCTCACTGAGGACCGGAGAACAGACTACTAGCTTAACGGAAGCGTCATCGGTAGGTTTGGACCTGTGCGTCTGGCTGTCTTTATCCTTACGTTTTTCCGGAAGATCTGATGTCAGATGGCTTACCAAAGCCAAATCAGAAATAGAGGACTGAGAGCAAAAAATATCTAGCTAAAATAAGGGCCCGATGACATATAGCTCTGGCATTGAACAAAGCACAAAAGCGACAGCAGGGAACGTCGTGGTCTGGGCCTAAGCAAGTGAGGCAGTAAGAATGAAAGTCTCGGTGTGGTATTTGCTTTCCACAGGCGAGACAATTGTTAACTTTCTGACATCGGTTAGTGCAAGAAAAAAGCATCTGCAATGGGGTACTTCGCTTTAGAAGACTTCAATTCGGAAAACGAAACTCAGGCAGCGACCAACCGGCGCTCGTGAGAAATTCTTCTGCTTCGGGCTCCTCGGCAAGAAAGACTGATGTAATGGCATCGGCTGCCTTACTTTATACTACGGACGACCTGACGTCAGTCCTGAAGCGACAGCAACCAACGCAGAAATACTAGGCCTCTGGTATTTGGGCCGACTGAGGGCTACCCTGGCAGGGAAAACCCAAATGTGATGACTGCAACAATGAAACATAAAGAACATCTCTCCTGGCAGAGGTTATGGCTATTAGTAAAATAGTTTTTCAAGTGCAGAGCTTTAAAGAAGCAGAAGCTGCAGGCTCAAAGGGTGTACAAGTCCATTTTTTTCAGAACAAAATTCAAATCCCAGGGAGGAGGTACAGGTTTCCTGGGAGGTCTGATGTGCAGGATGCCTTTTAAGAAAAGCTCAACTTCTAGCCTAGAAACTAAGAGGGGAAATAAAGGCAGCCATGCAGAAATGGATGATAAATAGGCTTTAACTGAAGGGCAAGTCAATCCAGCCTCAAGCAGCTCACGCAAAAGACAGGACTAGGAAATATCCACTAAAAATTAATCAAGTCACTTTTTAAAACATCAGATGGAGAACCTCTTCCATTAGGACAAATAGATCTCCTGGTACTGGGTTTCCTGACCTCCGGCAGAACTAGTACATTCTCAGAGAAAAGGTGTCTGAAAGGAATCAGAAGCCTAATCACCCAGCATCAAATTCAGTGTTAGATGTGGGTGAATGAGAGATCCCTTGCCTTTTGTGAGAAGATCCACCCGGTGAGCTAACTTGTGATGATTGCCCTTGGCTAACGGCAGAAGAGGGAACTAATGTTGTCTTGTCCAAAAAGGGGTCACCAGCAAGATTTTCGGGGTGTCTTACTGAATCTTCAGCAAAACATTCGAACAAGTGTGGGGGGATGCGTAGAGATACATCCCCTTCCATGAGAAAGAAAGCAGGTCTATCTTCCATACCAGAGGGTGGGGAGCTTTGGCACAAAATTTTGGAAGCGGTCAGTTCGGAAGGGAGGTAAAAATATCTATTTGAGACATACTCCACTGGTGGCAAATGTCCAGAAACACATCCCTGTGGATCATCCATTCATGGGCATGTCTCATGGATCTGTTCAGAGAGTCCGCCAGAACATTTTGAGCTGAGGGGATGTAAACTGCCTTATAAGCAAAGGTAACAGACAGCGATCTCCTAAGCTTGTACAGCTAGCCTGCAGAGAAGATAAGACTTTGTCCACCTCTGTTTGTTGACATACCAAATAACTGCGGTGTTGTCTGAACAGAGTCAAGGGACCTGGCTGAAGAGATGAATGGAAGGCTTGAAGTGCCAAAATCAGAGCTCTCATCTCCTTGATGTTGATGTGTTGCTTTCTTATCAAAGGAGACCACAGGGCTTGGACCTTTCGGTTCCCCAAAAGTTGCTCCCCACCCCAGGTCTGAAGCATCTGTAAACAGCTTCTGAATGGGGTCTGATGGCTGAAGGGGAAGTCCTGGATTCTGAGATTTGTTGAATCCACCAGTGCAATTCCTTTTTCAGGCAAAGAAGTGGAAGAACAAACTCCAAAGGACTAGCATGCTGAGACTAAAATGTTTTAAGGTGCCACTGGAACTTTCATATGTGAAGTCTGGCGAGGGGCAGCATTGGTATAACAGAAGCCATGAACCCTATCATCCTGAGAAACTCTGGCTGTCAGAAGAAGCAACTGCTGAAGGGGGCCAGCAGAGATTGCACCTTTTGCAAAGGCAGAAAGACTATCATAAGGTCTGCCCTTAACCTGCAGCCCAGGAAGACCTGATCCTGAAAAGGGGTTAGTGAAGACTTCTTGTAGTTGATGGGGAATCCTATACATAAACGTGAGATGGTGGTTGAAGGTTCTGGTACAGGGTGTGTGGTTCTGCTTGGACAAGCAGGTTGTCCAGGTAAGGGTAGATGAGAATTCCTGTAGTCTGCAGAAGACAATGACAGGAGCCAAAGATTTTGTGAATACCCTTGGAGACTTAGACGGTCCAAAATAGTAAAACACAAAACTGAAAAGGAGAGGAAGCAACAGAAAACTGTAAGAACTTCCTGAATACAGGATGAATATGACGGTATGCATCCTTGAAGACTAGTGAAACCAGAAAAGCCTGAGGGAGCAACAGAAGAAACAGTTTGTAGTGTGAAAACTCCTGAAGGTGGGAACCTGTAGGAACAATTGAGCTGTAACAAATCTAAAATTGGTCTCCAAGGACCATCTTTCCTAGGGACTATGAACATCCTGGAATAGAAGCCTATTCCTCTTTCCATGGCAGGAACTTCTTGAATGGTTCCCTGTGACATCAGGTCTTGAGTCACCCACAGAAAGAGATGGATCTGGTCCCTGAAGGGAGGAATGGATTTCCTTTTCATGAAAGAACTGTTTTTGGACAAGGAAGAGGACCCATATGTCTGTGGTGATGCTTGTCCAGGTAGACTGGGAGTAAGAGGTGCTGGGAGAGAGGGATTTTTGCAAGCATGGCCAGATAATCAGACTACGACCACCTGGCTTGTCTGGAAAGGGGGTCTTGTAGGCGGAAGATAGCTGAGACCTAGCTGCAGTGTTTGCGTGAGCTCTTCTTCTGAGGCTGAGAAGAAGCTGGGGTTCTATTCCTTATAAGTTAGGCTTGGAAGGGTAAGTTCTATGATATCTTGGAATTGGACAGACAAGAATGTTTCAGTTTGTGGAGTTCTTTCACTTTTCCTTGGAATGTTTTGAGGATGGCAGCAACTTTTTCCACCAAAAAGGGTACAGTTGTCCAGGGGTGCATCCATTTTTTTTGCCTTGAAATCCTCGGGCAAAGGCTGCAGCCTTAGCCAGAAGTAAATCATGAAGAGATATCCAGATGCTGCTGATCTTGCAGAGACCTCCGCAGAGTTTTAAATTTACTTAATGTCTGGTAACTTGGGAAGAAAGAGTCAGGAGTAAAGAGTTGGTACTTGGCTGCTGAATCTGGAAGATATGCAAGAAATTTAGAAACCTGAGAAAAAGTAGGGGCAGTACACACAGAAATATGTGTCTGATAATAATGGCCCTAAAAGCCAGAAGGGAAGAGGTGTAGAGCTATTTTCCCATACCTCTCTATCATTGTACTGTCCTTATCTGAGAGCAATAGGGCACTGGAAGGCAGTGGCCTAGAAGCTTTATCTGCAGAGAATGAAATTACAGCTGGATCTGCAAGAGGGTATCGGAACAAACTTACAGTCCTCTGGGACTTTATAAAACCTGTCTGGCCTTTTGGGTGTAGGAAGTTGAGAATTAAGGCTTTTGGATGCTGAAAGAAAAGCATCCTGAATGGCTGGTAACAGGTGGGATAGCAGAAGGTGAAGGAAAATATTTCTAAGAGGTCATAGTACCTCTTTTGTACTTCTGAAACCTTGACAGCTTTCCCACCTGAAAAAAATCCCTCATCTTTGAAACAGTCTCACCAAAAGGAGATATCTTCCTCAGGTGAGTCCACACCATTACAGTCAACCTCAGGGGAAGCATAACCCAGGAGGGAATCAGTCTGTGTGGAGAAGACCAGAGACTCATCTGAAGATAAATCCTCTTCAGAGGCCTCTTAACCCACAGTAGCACTCCTAAGTAAAGGAGTTGGAGACAATACAGGAGTCAGTGGCTGATTAGAGGAGGGCCAGAGAGTGCTAAAAAAGGCATTCAAGATTCCCCGAGAAAAGGCTTGCCAATCTGGGGAAGGATCCTGTGAAGGAGAAAGTTTTTTTTTTTTCTGTGGAGGATCTGCCCTAGGCTGTGAAGTTTGGGCCAATGTAGGCCTAGGCTCTGGCACCGTCGGCAAATCCTCTTTCATTAAGACAGGAGCAATACTGCAAGGGCCTTCTAAAGCAGTGGTACCCCCCCTTACCGTCCGTAAAAGACGCCTGCGATGCTTCTGCGGATGTGCCCAAGGAGCTTTCCCTTAACAGCTTCTAAATTAGTTCCCGCCAAGGGAAGACTGCAAGACATCATACGAACCTCCAGGCGTTCACTGGCCTCAAGAGGGACACCTGGGATCAGAGGCGCAGCCAAAGATTCAGGCCTTACCCTTTTCACCTTTTTTTCGGAGGCTCACCCAATAGAACCAAGGCACCTTCCATGGTTAAGTGCCAATTGCTTTAACCTGTGGTTTTCTAGATAAATATCAACGGGCCGAAAGACAACTGCAGAGTGTCTTAGGAACAAATGCCTGACAAATGGCATAGACTTTGTAGTCATGAGCAGACTCCAGGCAGAAAAGACACTGATCGTGATTGTCTGTGTGGAATCAGTCTTCCACAGTAGCACTTGCCCTTCTTGGATGACATTAACCAAAGACAAATATTTAGTACCGAAAGCACAAATACATTTTCCCCAATGGGGCACTTATCTGAAAAGAGAAGCTTCAGTGATAAGACGAATGGTAGAAGCTACCATTTGGACTGGCGGCAGAGAAGTTCTGAGGATAGCATGTGCAGACGTCCCATTTATGGCCTATGTCAGCTGCACCCTGTGTGCAACATCGCATGTACCTAGCAGCAGCTTAAGTCTTTGGCATACTGGCCAGATGTTCGGGTCAGATAGGCGGGGAATCCCTCATGTTACGAATACTGCAACGTGGCAATAGAAGGACATCATCAGATCAAAGTTATTTAAAGCACATTTTTCTTAAGATAAAACAAAATGTTTTTTTAAATAAAGAATGCTTTTTACTCAGTTATTCTAAAAAATAAAAAGTAAGGAAGAAGAGTGAAAATTTTGCAAAAGAAACACAGAACTCCTGATTTCAGAAAAGCACTCCAGGTTGGTTTTGCTGATTCGAGTAATGAGATGCCAGTAGTAGTACAGTACAGTTGTGTACATTTACCATAAATGTAGATGTTCGAGTGTATTCACTGTTGCAGTCATTATATTTGGGTAATCGGCTGGCAAGTTGCCCTCAGTCGGCCTAATTAAAGTCTTGGGTCCTGCGTCAGTTGCTGTCCCTTCTTCCATGACGTCAGGGGTATAAAACATGCAGCCAACGCCATTACATCAGTTTTTCTTGCCCCAGATGTCAGGTGCCCCCCTAATGGGGAGCAAATAAAATTAACAAACACAAAAAATATATACCTTCAACCAAAAGCAAATACACCAAAAGGGCTTTTAAGCATAGAAAAGGAAGTAGAGGTATACCCAGAGAAAAATAGGGGGCTGGAGGGAGGGTAACCAGGAAGGCAAAAGTGAATACACTTGAACATCTACATTTATGGTAAGTGTACACAACTGTACTATGTTCTTCGTGTTTCACTGTTGCAGTGATTACATTTGGGTAGATTCCCAAAGCTATGGTTGGGTGGAGGGAATTGCACAGCATTAGGACTAGCTATAAGGCCCTGCAGGACAGCAGTAGCAAAGCCAGCTCTGGATTTAGAGAAAAGTGGTAAATGGTAATGTTTGGTGAAAGTATGAACTAAGCTCCAGGTAACTGCTTCTAGAATGTCCCTGGTAGGAACACCGCTGCGATAGGCTGTTGAAGTAGATGCAGCCCTGGTGGAATGGGATCTGATCCCCTGGGGGATAGTTTTTTCATGGTGCTTAGAGCAGAAACAAATACAATGGCTTATCCATTTGGAAATGGTTTGCTTTGAGAAAGCCTTTCCCTCTGCCCCTGCAGCAAATGCTACCAGTAGTTGTTCAGATTTTCTTTGAGATTCAGTCCTGTTTAAATAAAATCTAAGTTGTCTGTATACATCCAATGAATGCAGAATCCACTCCCCCTTGTTCTGTGGATTGGGAAAGAAAGTTGCCAAATGAATTGTCTGATTAAGAGCCACACTGGATACCACCTTAGCCATGAAGGATTGATTGGACCTGAGAGATACCCTGTCCGCATGAAAAATGATGAACGGCTCCACTGCCATAAGAGCCTGTAATTCGGAAATCCTCCTTGCTGAACTGACTGCTAAAAGGAAAGCTGTTTTCCAGGAAAGAAATTTTAAGTCTGCAGTAGCAGCTGGCTCGAAAGGAGGAAGAGTGAGCTTCTCCAATACAAAATTAAGGTCCCAGGCAGGGGTTGGAGCTCTCCTGGATGGTCTTACGTTTTTGGCCCCTCTGAGATACTGCTTTAGCAGAGGATGAGAGAAGAGGAGGTTCTGTGTTGTAATGAGCTGAAATTGCTGAAGCATGGATTTTTATGAAGAAAAGGACAGGCCCTTGTGAAGCATTTCACTTAAGTATTGCAAAATCTGAGGAATGTTGGGCACTGCTGTACTTATCACTTGAGATGGATTCCAGGCACAGAATCTTTTCCATTTATCAGCATAAGATTTTCTAGTACTAGGTCTTCTCGCCTCCAAAATGACATCCAACACAGGTTTGAGGAATGCTAAAGGTGAATTTAGGTGATTAGCCACGCTGCAAGATTCAAAGTTTGGAGCAGAGTGTGCAGAGTTTGGTTTTTCTGCTGAGATAGTAAGTAAGGTGTCTGAGGCAGGTGCCACGGTGGAAGGTGTGACACACTGCACAAGAGTGGGTACCAGTGTTGGCGAGGCCAGTCTGGAGCAATCAAAATTCTTCTTAGTTTGTCCCGTTTGACTTTTAGTAGAACTTTGGAGAGCAGAGGCGGGGGGGGGGGGGGCAGACTGATTGCATGGTCTGTCCTTCAGTTGGAAAAACCTCTTTCCAGGCTTTTTTGTGATGAGTTCTTGTGCAGAATTTGTCCAACTGATAGTTCTGGGGTGAGGCAAAAAGATTTATGTCTGGCCTCCCCCATTTGCATGTCAACATGTTGAAAATCCACAGTTCTAGTTTCCATTCATGTGAGTCCATAAGATTTCTGCTTAGTTTGTCTGCCAGAGTATTCAGCTTTCCTGGCAGGAATTGAGCTTGTAGCTGTACTTGATAGCTCAAGGCTGTATTCCACAATGCCATGGCTATTCTGCAAAGGGGGTAGGAGTGTGTACCCCCTGCTTATGTACCACATAACTGTGTTGTTGTCCATCTTTATCAGTAATTGTCCTGGATGAAGGTAGTCCTTGAAGGCTGTCAGTGCATTCTGTACAGCTAGCATTTCTTTTTGATTTAAGTGAAGGTACATTTGGTTCGGGCTCCATTTTCCCTGAATGCACTTCCCTGCCAGATGAGCACCCCATGCATAGTTTGAGGAGTCTGTAGTTAGGATTTGGGTGGTAGGGGTTGATGTGAATGGCAGTCCCTTGCTCTGGTGGCAGGCCTCTGCCCACCATAGGAACTCTAGGCGCAGGCAAGGTATGATAGGAATCATTTGTTTCCAGGCTGTGACAGTGCTGACTCCATAGACTTTTTAAATACCACTGAAGTTTCCTCATATGCAGTCTTGCATATGAAATTAGAAGAATGCAGGAGGCCATTAACCCCAAGGCTTCCAGTATTTGCCTTGCAGAAAACAGGATTTTTGTGGCCACCTGTTTGAAGTAAGTCACCAAATGAGTTTGCTTCTCTGGCGTAAGGAAAACCATCTGGGCAGTTGTATTCAAGCTTGCACCCAGGAATGTAATTTTTTGAGAGGGTACCAGTTGTGATTTATTTTTGTTTATAGTGTAGCCCAAGCAAAACCCTTTTTACAAACGCCAGATGTTTTAGAAGAATGTCCTTGTTTTCTGCCTGAATTAGACAATCGTCCAGGTATGGATATATTTGAATATTTCTTTGCCTGCAAAATGCAATTACTGGAGCCAGGCACTTTGTAAAGACCCTGGGCAAAGTAGATAAGCCAAAGGGCAGTGCAGAGAACTGGTAATGCAAGTAGCCTGCTTTGAAGAGGAGGTATCTTCTGCAAGACTCCCTGATTGGGATATGCAAGTAAGCCTCTTTTAAATCTAGAGTTGCCAATCAGGCATCTTTGCCTAGCATAGGAAGTAACTGGTGAAGTCAGTATCTTGAATTTTGGGATGTCCAAAAAGGAGTTTAGAAGTCCAGAATTGGACACCAGATTTGTCTTTTCTGGGTACCAGGAAAAGTCTTGAATAAAAACCTTGTCCCTTTTCCTATTCTGGTACTAACTGAGTAGCCTCCATGCTCATGAGGGAAAGTACTTGTTTCTGGGCCTCTGCCCACTGATCTGGGGGCAGGTCTGGCCATCCATTTGGAATTGGCAACGTGAGGAAATGAAATCTGTATCCCTGGGATATTATATTTAAAACCCATTTGTTCTGGGTTATTAGTTGCCAGTTTTGTGTATG
Source organism: Protopterus annectens (assembly GCF_019279795.1). Taxonomy (NCBI): domain Eukaryota; kingdom Metazoa; phylum Chordata; order Ceratodontiformes; family Protopteridae; genus Protopterus; species Protopterus annectens. Next base: position 1,173,095,189 of record NC_056745.1, read on the forward strand.
AAGAGCCAGTTTTCCACCCAAAGGGGCGGCTAAATGGAAAGTGCTTGGTAAGTGTAAAGGGAAGTCATTGAGACTGCTTACCATAGGGAGGTGTCTTGTTGTTTCCAGATTTGGAAGAGGAGGCACCCCATTGTTTTGTTCTGACAGTCCCTTGGGATTGAAACCTGGTGCCTTTGGAATGTCTGGGTTTGACTTGAGTGGCTCTCGAAGGAACAGGAAAGGACCAGTTCTTAGTAGGCCAGTGCCTACTAAATCTTGGTGGTTGCACTTGTAAGAAATTGTTCACAGTTTGTATAGATTTAGCTTTATCTTCCATCTTTTTTAGAACTTCTTCAGCCTTGTTACCAAAGAGATGGTCCTGTTGTAAAGGACCATCCAACAATGATCAGGCAGAGTTTGCTCTTTGAGCCAAGCATGCCTTCTTAAAACAGACCCAGTTACAGCAGCTCTGCAAGAGGCCTCCAAAGAATCAAAACCACATTGCAAAGTATGTTTTCCAACTTGTTCAGCTGAATGCAATAGATCATGTAAATCTTTATTTTCCACAAAGTCAGAAATCAACATCATTTTCTGTTTAAGCAGTCTCATGATATGCTGCTGATATTTTAGCATATGAAATTGACAGTTTAAAGCCCTGATTGCCAAGGCTGCAGAAGTATAAACCTTCTTACCCCATCTATCCAGCGCCCTGGAATCTCTATCAGAAGGGGTAGGATTTTTAGAAGTAGAAGCCTTAATGCCCTTGAGACCCAGAGAAATCGTTTCAGGATCCGCAACAGGATTTTTGAAAAGGAATTTGTGGGACTCAGGAACCCTGTAGTATCTGTCTGGCTTACAAGGAGCCGGAGGCAGAGAATCAGGAGCCATAATTAGAAGTTATGTATCTACCATAACGTTCCATGTTAGTTGTCTTCTCTCGCCTTCTTTCTTGCTGGATGGGTTCGGAGCCGATCCTCGGCTCCGACTCGGCACTTGCTAAGCTTGAGAACTCCTTTTACCAGCTCGAGGCAACCCTATATCCCATGATGCAAGGCGAGACCACCTCAGATCTCGTTTGCTTTTCCTTTGGGAATAGTATTATTTAGCAGGGTGTTATAGCTACCAAAGACTAGCCTAGAAGAACTAGGCAAAAAAGTTCTTAAGATAGACTCTTTCTATTGAAGACTCAGGAGAGTGAAACCTGAGAAAGAGAAGCCCTTCAAGATCTGTCCAGGCCAGGGGGAAGGAGGGAGGGACGCAAGAAAGAAGGCGAGAGAAGACAACTAACATGGAACGTTATGGTAGGTACATAACTTCTAAATGTTAAGTTGTCAATCTCGCCTTCATTCTTGCTGGATGGGACCGCGTCCCTAGCACCTGTATCCTGGGTGGCTCAATGGAACAGACTCTTGAGAACTGTGGAACCAAAGCTGGCTCTGTCCCTGGAGGCCAAATCTAATTTATAATGAGAGACAAAGGTATGAGGAGTGGCCCAAGTAGCTGCTGCACAAATGGTATCAATGGGTAGCCTATCCTGAAAAGCTGCAGATGTGGACAGGCTCCTGGTTGAATGTGCTTTCGGTTTTGAGGGTAGTTGCTTGCTTCTGAGCGAATACACATAAGAAATGGTAGAAGACAACCATCTGGATAAGGTCACTTTCGACACTGGGAGACCTTTCCTGTTTTCTGCATAGGAAACAAATAATTGATCAGCTTTCCTGAATTGTTTAGTTCTATGCAAATAACATCGGAGTTGACGATGGACATCCAAAAAATGAAGTTTTTGTTAAGCTCTGTCCGAATAATTAGGGAAAAAAACTGGTAGATCGATGGCTTGATTAATGTTAGTCTGAGAAACAACTTTGGGCAGAAAAGATGGATTAGTTCTTAAGGATACCCTGTCCTTGTGAAAAACTAAGTATGGGGAACGGATACAGAGGGCTTGCAGTTCAGATACTCTCTTTGCTGAAGTGACAGCCACCAAGAAAATTGTTTTCCAGGTCAGCAACTTTAAGGAGCATGAAGCAGACGGTTCGAAGGGGGGTAAAATCAAGGATGCTAACATCAAATTCAGATCCCATTGTGGCGGAGGATGTTTTACTGGAGGCTTTAGGAGAAAAACACCTCTCAGAAAAGCTTTGCATAGTCTGTGCGACATTATATTATGATCTTGCAAGCCAACATGATATTTAGAAATTGCTGCTAGTTGGACTTTAACTGTCGATGAAGAAGATCCTGACTGAAAAACTTCAGCCAGAAAATCCAAAATTGAATGCACTGGCGCAGTAAAGGGATCAATGCGCCTGGAGTTTGCCCATAGGGAAAAACGTCGCCACTTGCTAGCATAAACCGTTCTGGTGGACGACTTTAAGGAAGCTATTATGATATCTCTGACAGGATCAGAGATCATAGGAAGCCTGGCTAGGGAAGGAAGTGGAGCAACCAAGCAGTGAGGTTGAGAGAACGAATGGCCCAGTGCTGTTGACCCATTTGGTGGATCAGAAAATCTGGAACTGGGTCCAGATGCCAAGGCTGCACCAGGAGATGACGATGTAGGGACGGAAACCAAATTTGTCGAGGCCAGTAAGGGGCAATGAGAATCAACTTGGCTCTCAAAACGGTAGCTTTCTGAATGACCTGTGGAATTAAAGGGAATGGGGGAAAAGCGTACAGAAGTCCCCGGGGCCAATCCTGGGTTAGAGAGTCTCTCAGGGGATGGCCTGGTAGGGGAAAGAGGGTGAAGAAGTCCGGGCATTTGCTGTTTTGGGGTGTAGCAAAAAGGTCGCAACAAGGGGTGCCCCACTTCTGAAAAATCTCGTCCACTACCGATTGTTTGAGAGACCACTCGTGAGGCATGAGAATAGCTCTGCTCAGTCTGTCCGCTAAGAGGTTGGACCTGCCGGGGATGTGCGTTGCTATCAGAAACCGATGAGAGGAGATTGCCCATTGCCAAAGTCTGAGAGCTTCTCGACATAAAGGATAGGACCTGGTCCCGCCCTGTTTGTTGATGTACCAGACTACAGACATGTTGTCCGTTTGAACTGCAATAGTCCCAGAGGGAAGAAAGTCGTTGAGGGCTTGCAACGTTAAAAGCACCGCTCTCATCTCCAGGACATTTATGTGCAGATGGTATTCTGTGGGTTGCCATGTCCCATGGACCATCCTGCCCTGATAATGCCCCCCCCCCACCGGATCAGAGAGGCATCCGTAGTGACTGTGGCAACCGGAGTTGGGGGAACAAACGGTCGGCCCTGATGGAGCAGAGGAGAAGATATCCACCAGGTTAGATAAGTCTTGCACGATTGTGTAACCAGAATTTCGTGCCTCATGGGTAGGTTCTGGAATGACCACTGAGTGAATAACATCCACTGCATGTGAAAGCGAGCTAATGGTAGAAGTACAATGGCCGCAGCCATAAGACCTAGAACCTTCAGAACCAATCTGGCTCTGACCTTGTTGCTCAGTAATATGATCCAAACGTATTTTTGGATGTCCAGAATTCTCTGATTCGTTAGTCTGGCTAACATACTGACGGTGTTTAGTTCTGCGCCTATAAAGGTGACAGATTGGCAAGGCAGCAGAGAATATTTTTCGAAATTCACTGAGATTCCCAACTGTTTGCAGATCTGCAGAGTGTAGTCTCTGCTTTGAAGAAGCTGATGCTTGGTGGTGGCGGAGAGGAGCCAGTTGTCCAAATAAGGAAACACCTGGAATCCTTGACGTCTCAGATGAGCCGTAACCACTGCCATGCATTTGGTAAACACTCTGGGGGCTGAAATGAGGCCAAAGGGCAGGGCTCTGAATTGATAATGACGGGTCCCCAGCCGAAAGCGGAGAAACCTCCTGGAGCGTCTGTGCATCTTTATGTGATAGTACGCATCCTGAAGGTCTATCGAGAACATCCAGTTGTCCTTGCCCAAAAAGGGCAGAATGGACTGAAGCGTGACCATCCGGAATCTTGCCTTTCTGACAAATCTGTTTAGATTGCTCAGGTCTAAAATTGGTCTCCAATCTCCCGTCCTTTTGGGGACCAAAAAGAATCTTGAGTAGATGCCGGATCCTACCTGGTCTGCTGGAACTATTTGGACGGCTCTTTTTTCTAGGAGCTTTGAGACCTCCTGTTTTGCCAAATCCCTTTGACCGGGTGAGATGTCTGGAAGGGATTGATGAGGTACGGGATACCTTTCGAAAGGGATTTTGTAACCCTCGGATATGATCGACTGTACCCATTTGTCTTGTGAGAGGGAACGCCAGGCTAATGGGTACAGCGATATCCTTCCCCCGACTGCCTCCAAGGGTGGACAGTCGGGCAACACCTCAGGGATGCTGAAAGGGTTTGTCAGGAAGAGGCTCCCCTGCTACCCTGATTCTGGGTACCCCCCCTGCCTCTAGGGCGGCGTCTGTTATTATTACCCCCTCTGCCTCTGGGGGTAAACTGACCACGTGTGTCCGGCGTAACTCCTTGGGCTTTACGGAACCACATTTTTTCTCCTTTCTGACCTTTGGGATAGGGTATTGAAGGAGTGGAAAAATGGACTCCTACGGCAGAAAGGGTTTTCCCGTCTTGTTCACACCTGGTCAAGGTTTCCTTCACCTGCAGTCCGAAGAAAGCCAAACCGTCAAAGGGGGTATTGGTGAAGGACGCCTTGAAGGGGTCCGCGAAATTACAAAGCCGCATTCAGGCCTGACGCCTAAGTGCCACTCCTGTGCCTGCGGCTCTACTCGCTCCATCGGCCGCATAGGATATGAGCCGCATAAAGAATTTAGGATTGCTAGCTGTGAAGCAATCTTGTCTTGAGCCCCAGCAGCTGAAAGATCCTGAACCACCTCACCTAGTTCTTTGAGAATGTCTCTCTGAAGTCTGGTGAAATGACAAAGGTAGTTCAGCGAACGCATAGCAAAGGTCGCTGAAGAAAACATCCGCTTGCCATACCTATCCATGGTCCTAGAGTCTTTGTTAGGAGGATGGACAGGCACGGAAGGATCCGCAAGTTCCTTCTTGGTGGCCGCCGCCACCACCATAGCATCCACAGAGACGCCCTTAGAAAGAAACTGCTTGTCTGAAGGGGCCGTAATAAATTTGGATGGCCTCCTGGGGACAGGTTCCACAGAATCGGGACTGCGCACGCCTTGCGAGCTACTACCTGCATGAGTGGGTCGAAAGGCGGAGACACCCAGGAGGTGGAGGGTCGGGATCCAAACGCCTCCAGGTATACCGACTCATCTTCAGAGGGGTCAATGGAAGGCCAGTTCCCCCTCTGTTTGAGGAGTTCCAGGATGTCTGAAAAGGAGACATCCTCAGAGGGGGACCGGGGGGAACCCTCCGACTCATCTAAGTCGGTAGCTGATGTTGTAGACTCAGGGGAGTCTGTGTGTTTCCTCTTACACGTCCTCTTACGTGGGAGTTCCCCTGCGGGATCAGGAGAAACCTCGGAAGAGGAAGTTATTCCCAATGGGGAAACCTGGGGTGATGGATCCCTGGGCCTGGGAGCAAGAGACTGGCAAGAGACATCAACAGGCACCGAAGAGGGAGGAGCTAAAGGAATGGACCGTTGACCTGGCTCAGGTGCCAGGACACTCATCACCTCAAAGGCTCCTCTCCCAGGGAGACCAGAATACTCCTGCTCCGAAGAGACAGGAATTCCCGGCTCCACTGAAACAGAAGGCTCAGAGGCCGATGTCGGTGCCGAGCTCACCAAAGCCGAAGCTCCGAGAGGGAGAGCGGGGTCTGACAAGGGTCCGATGCCACTAGCCCCCTCGGAGCCGACAAGGGAAACTCGACGACCGGACCCCTCCAAGGAAGGTCTCATGGAGGAGATCGGAGCCGAAGACGACGGAGCCGAAAGGGGATGTATCGGCCCCGGCACAGACACAGTCACTGTCCCGATAAGCTCCGGCTCCGAACTCTGGAGGAGAGTTGGAGGTGGAAGTTCAAGGGGAAGAGCAATAGCCGAAGTCTGTTGAGATGGGCTATGGAGCATTTGGGCTAGTGCCTGTGACTTCAACAGCCTGCTTACCACCCTCTCTAAATCGTGGTCTGACAGCCTGGAAGATCTCGAAGATCGGCTCCGATGACTCCGTTCCGATAAAAGAGGAGACCTTGGAGCCGAGCGAATCGACTCCAGAGAAGGGGACTGAGATCTCTTCTTAGACGGAGCCATCGGAGCAGACGACCTCTCGGTTCCAGATGGAGCCGAAGACTTTTCGGCTCCGATGCTGGATAACACTTCGGCACCAGCCGGTGCCGACAAGGAAACTGGAGACTGTGTGTCGGAGCCGGAAAGAACCGACACTACCATCTCAGTGGTAGAAAGATCGGCTCCAGCCGGAGCCGATCTCGACTCCGAAGGAGTCTGAGCCACCGGGGAAGGCTTAACAACCGTAGCCTGAACCTTAGGTGGCTTGGAAGGTTTACCAGACCCAGTCTTTGTCGGTGAACCTTCTGGCTTTAATAAGCCACGGAGGATCAACTTGTTCCTCCTCTCCTGCAGGACTCTCTGGCTAAAAGAATGGCATATAGCACAGGAGTCCTGCAGGTGTAAAGGCCCCAGGCAGTAAACACAAGAAGTGTGACCGTCTGTCAGAGACATCTTCTGACAGCACGAGTCACACTTCTTGAAGCCTGAGACCTTTCCTTCTTTAGACATAGTCTAAGAAAAAAAAAAAAAAAAAAAAACACACACTCAACAAAAGTCACACAATTAACCCCAAAACACACTCAAACTGACAGGGATTAATGAACTGGGAGGCTTAGGCCTAACAGAAAGGAAAAATAAACTTTTACCCAAAAAGAGGAATATAGGGTGGGAACTATAGTATAGCTATACACACTATGATATAAACTAACCCAAATAAGAAAAAGGGAGAATTACCCTAAAATAACCTGTTGAATTAGAAAACTCACCTGAGCTGGCAAAAAAAAGAGACCTCTTCGCGAAGCAGCAAACGAGATCTGAGGTAGTCTCGCCTTGCATCATGGGATATAGGGTTGCCTCGAGCTGGTAAAAGGAGTTCTCAAGCTTAGCAAGTGCCGAGTCAGAGCCGAGGATCGGCTCCGAACCCATCCAGCAAGAATGAAGGCGAGACTGACAACTTAACATTAGACTATGAAAAAACATCATCAACAAATGTCTAGAACAGAAGGTATAGCCAAAGGCCTATGCTGAGAAAGAAGAAGAAAATCCCTAAGTCTTTTTAGATTCTGAAAAATCCTGACTTTCCCAGTGGAAATGTTCCCTTAAGGTATGTAAAGTTTCTCCAAAACAAAAATCCTCAGGGGGAGAAGCAGAAGGAATGGAATCTTCTGCATCACAGTCCTCATAAGTAGTTATAGACAATTCCTGTTCAGTAGAAGAGTCTGAAGAAATAGAACCCTGTTCAGAAAATTCATAGTCAATATCTTGCCTAGGCCTCTTAGAAGGGGGGGGGGGGTGGCTACCCCTGATCGGAATAATTAAATCTTCGGCCATTTTGATCATTTGTTTTTTTAGGCATAGGGGCCTGCACATGTGGCCCAGGCGTCTGTTTGTTAGACATAGGTCAAGATTTTGGCCTTAGTTTTGAAGATGGTGTCAGTTTAATATACAAATCTATAGGCCTGAAAACACCCTCAGAAGCCGGTGCCTGTACAGCAGCTCCAGACTCTGAATGGGTCTCAGTAGAGGCCTGCGAATCAAAAGTGCCGGTATCAGGGGCTGCAAAAGCACCTTACTGAGTACCGGCAAACTGGCGACTGGCTTAGGAGAAGCATCGTCGGCAGTTTTGTACCTCATCGGCCTGTCTCTGTCTTTTTCTTTGCATCTTTTAGGTATTTCGGTAGTCGGATTGCTAACAGACGATATTTCTGGATAATTAAAGCATGAGCCAAAATATTTAGAAGCAAAAATGTACCGACGTTTGATAGTGTGTTAAGCACAGAACCGACAGCAAGGTACATCGTGGTCAGGGCCTAGGCGAGGAATACAGTACAAATGGAAATCCTTATGAGGTACTTGCTTCCCACAAGTAATGCAATTATTAACTTTTACCGACATCGGTAAAAAGTTTCCCCAACGGGGTACTTAGCTTTTTAGTTGAAGACTTCGGATCTGAAACTCGAAAATGAAAATTTCAGGAGTCAGCCAACCGGCACTTGTGAACTTCTTCGGGTATCATGCGGCAAGAAAGACTGATGTAATGGCGTCGGCTGCATGTTTTATACCCCTAACATCATGGAAGAAGGGACAGCAACTGACGCAGGACCCAAGACTTTGTTAATCAGGCCGACTGAGGGCAACCTGCCAGCAGATTACCCAAATGTAATGACTGCAACAGTGAAACACGAAGAACATCAGGAAATCAGCAAAACCAACATGGAATGCCTTCTGAAATCAGCTTGCCTGTGTTTCTTTTGCAAAATTTTCACTCTTTCTCTCTTTTTTTTTTTTTTACACTTTTAGAGTGACTGAATAAAAAGTACTCTATTAAAACAGTTTTTTTTTTTATTTTTAGTTTTTACGTAAAATGCAACAGTAATTCTGCATTTTTCTAGCTTTATCCAGATCAACAGTAATCAATGTTACCCTAAATGTTTACTGACAGACTGGTTGAGGAATATAGGTCGGAAGTCAGCTATGCAGGCAACACCTACATCTACATCCAGTGGGAAGCAATCATTATGCAGCACTTCAGCACCATGGACAGCTCAATGCATCAAGAACAGTGACAGAACCACAAAGTCAATTTCGATAAAAAGTATTATAATGGCAATAATAATAATACTATTATGTACTTACCATAACAATAGATCATGTTGTCCATCTCACTCTAGTTCTACCTGTAGGACTTCGGAATTGGCTGGTGTCAGATCTAAATCATATCTACTTCCCTTATCCATAAGTCGCCACTCTTCACTCTAATCCTCAGAGTTTGCCCCATAAGAATAACTTCTAATATATAAATAATTCTGGAAACGCACACTACAAAAAAATTGCTTTAAACAAAGGATAATGCAGGACTCCACAAATAAGGAACAAATGTCCAACTTCCTGTCATAGGTTCATAGGCGTGTACTAGGCTAATGACCCTGAAGCCTTTAAAAGTGTAGCCCAATGTCTCTGTCGAGAAGCACTGAAATGATCCCTGGGTTGAATTTTCTACTTCCCATCCACTCAAGATTTTTCTTAAACAGGGCCAGTGAGGTGCTCTGACATGTATGGGAAGTCTGTTCCATAGCATGGGCAGTCTCTGGGTTATGAACCTGTCCTCCAACACATTCTGTTGATTGTGGTAATGAGGTTGAGGTCTCTGGAGCGTGTGGGGTTGAGGGATTGGGATTTATTTAGATGTGGCATTTCTAACAGAGCTGGGTCAGACATAGCTTTATAAGTTAAGTAGAGATCACCTCTGAAGTAGGCAATATGCGACAGAGAATACTTGAAGATTTTTGAGTCTGTCCATACAGGACAAGTGTTTAAGGCCTAGGATCCTCTTTGTGAGGTACTATTGCGGCCTCTTCGGTTGCTGCAAGTGTCTAGTGAGGTACATGCCAAATGGGCATTGTACTCGATGATAGGCCTAATAAGGGAAGAATAGAGGGAGACAATGACATATTTCGTCCTGGATGCAAAACCCTTAGTAATGAGATGTGCCACATAGGAAGACTTTCTGACCACAGTGGCAGTGTGCTGGTCAAAAGAGATGTTGCTGTCAACCTGTGTTCCCAGATCTGCACGGACTGTTTATTAAAGTAAGCGCTTTCGGCTGCAATAATACACAGCCTTCATCAGACAAAGTACAAAACCATGACATCACACAATACTTAAATAAAATTATTCCTCAATTAACTCGTAAATTACTTAACCAATTACCTAATAAAAATCCAGTTAGTTAAACCTGTACAACATTAATATTAAATGTGCGTATTTTTATATATAAAAAGCACAGTTTATAAATGGTAGCGATAAATAGCTATTATAAAATCCATCGTAAAAGATAACCACTACCAAAAAACTGCACTAGAAATAAAAACTTGTCACAAACCATCAAATTAGAAATAGAAAATTGAAACAATTGTGTAGACAAAGATAATATATTTATTTATATATATATATATGTATTAAATAAATCCTGATCAAATGAAGGCAGTCACTTAAACATTGCCAGTTCGAATTCAGCTTAATTTATGCATGTTACATTAAATTATAAATACATTTTATATATAAAGACAATTCAATATAACATAGCACATGAACTGATTATTTACTAAACCTAGAAATCAAGCCTCACTACCCAATTATTTATCTACATAAAGCTTTTAGTTTTAAAATACACTTAATGGAAGCAACATCATTCAGCCCTGGGGGTATCTGTGCAGATGTTCTAATTTGCCAGAACAACTCCTGCTCTTCTAAATAGAGATGCCAAGGACCCCCTCTAATATCAATGTTGACCTGATGGACAACAGTAAACAGAAAACAATGTCCTGGATATTCAAAAATATGCCTAGCAAGTGCATTGGTCAAATCCTTCCTTCTTATGGCATACAAACGCTCATAAAGTAATTTTCTTAACTTCCTCTCAGTTTTGCTGATGTAAAAAGAAGGGCATTTCTCACATACAGCAACATAAACAACTCCACATGATTCACAGTTGTAATTTCCATTAATGGGAATGCTTAACTTATTGATATTGATTTTGTTACCAGATGCAACATGCTTACATTGAGGACACATTGCACATTTTCGCATACCAACTACTTTTTGTTTGCTGGTAGTCCTACTTTTTTCAACAATCCCTTTTAAATTAATGCCCCTTCTATATGCAAAAACTGGATGCGTGCCCAATGTTTTGGCCAACACTCTATCTTCTAGAATGATATTCCAATTTTTAACTAAGATGTCCCTAATGGCTTGATAATCAATACAATATGTAAAAAGAAAAGTTATACTATATGATGTCAACAAGTTGCTATTCATGCTTAACTTAGATGGCCTATCTAACAATGCACCTCCCAGCAAGGGCATGAAATGCCCATTATATCTTTTGGCTTGCACTTCGTCTTGGCTGGGTAGCCTCTACACAGGAACATTTTAGCTATGTTGTCACATTCACTAACAAAATCAGCCTCCTCTGATATCATCCTGGCAGCCCTAACGAGCTGCCCTTTAACCACACTTCTTTTGTGGTGGAGGGGATGGCAACTTGAAAAATGGAGATAATTATTAGAATGGGTTGGTTTTCTACAGATCAGAGATTTAAACTTGT